>NW_014569757.1:16139-68209 GCF_001313835.1 Polistes canadensis | reverse complement strand
ACCATATTTGTAAGTTTTGGACATTGAAATTTTAGTATTTATATGTTATGAAAAGTGTAGTATTGTTCTGCTTGTGC
Organism: Polistes canadensis; assembly: GCF_001313835.1. Lineage (NCBI taxonomy): Eukaryota > Metazoa > Arthropoda > Insecta > Hymenoptera > Vespidae > Polistes > Polistes canadensis. The sequence continues at coordinate 68,132 of NW_014569757.1, read as the reverse complement.
GAGTGTATGTTTAAATTTACACAAAACTACTACTATATATTTTAATAATAGTAATTATTCTATTGTTTTTATCAAATTTTTTGGATTCAAAAGCAATTTGACAAATAATCTAATTACATTTAAAAATACTTGTCCAAAAAGTATCATATTTAATTAATTATTTAATACTGTGTGTCGATAAAAATAATAAAGACAAACAATTTTTCATTTTCTGTTGTTTTCTTAAAAATAAATAAAGATTATTGTTTTGTTTACGATACTCTTGATTATTTCAATAATTTTCTGCAAAAACATATAAGAATCTAAATTTATTATTATATATATATTGCTAAAATTGTTATTAAACATTAGTGCTTTCTATTTTATTAAAACAATAAATATTAAATTTAGAATTGTTTTATAGTTTATAAGCTTACTTATATATTGAAGATATTTTCCACATTTGACTAGTTAATTTCATGATAAAATTAAGAGATAGTTGAATTTCTATAAATACTCGTTAGTAAATAATACTTTTCATACAAATAGCAGCACAGTAATTGTCAATTTTACATAAGAATTTCAAAATTGTTACTATTATGTTAAAAAAAGGAAGTTCATTCTTTTCTTAATTATAATATATTATACATTTAACAATATTAACAATTTGTATTACTTATATAGCGACAAATATGTACTGTTTTGTATTACTTATATAGCGACAAATATGTACTGTTCTGTAATACTTTACATTTATAGGAGATAAAAATTAAATGAATTAGGACTCATTATTCCTATACATATAATTTAAAATTGTTATAATAGAAAAGTTTCATTTAAGATCATTATTTCTATTAAACAGAATAATTGCATTCTGCAATGAGATTAATCTGTATGTATATTTATTTATTTTTTATTATATGCTTTTTATATATTTATTCTTTTAGAAATGACATTTTTTATATATATACACATCATTATTCAAGTCTTATATAAAAAGTGTCAAAATATATTTTTGTAGGAGTAAACTATATAAGTAGTTAGTTATATATTCAAAGTTTCGTATAGACAAGTGTCTATGACTGTCGAAGAGAAAAACCTAATGTCTAAAATTGAAATTTTATGTTATAAAATTGCAAATAATAGGTACGTTTGTATGTATCAGATTATGTAACTCTGTGCTTAAAACAGAAAGAAACATTCACAGAATATATTACCTTTTATTATATTTTCTCTGTGTTCAGACCTTGTACTTTAGATTATTTTCTATGAATTCTTCAAATTTATTATTTAAATCTATTTAAATAAACGAATTACGAAAAAAGCATATTAAAATGAATGTATAAAATTATAGATAATAACAAGATTTAGTAAATTTTCGAAAAACTGGCTTAAATATTTACTGCCATTTAAATAGTTTATATTACAAGTAATTTTTTAAATATTATGCATCGAAAAACCAATGAATTTAAAAACAGTGTTTACCGTGTATTATAAATCCACTAAAGAAGTAATAAAATAATTATTTCTTATAGTAATTTATATATATACATATATTTAAATTTTTATTACTATTTTACATCATTTAATTTTATGTTTTATATTAATTAGAGTTCTCTTTAAATGTGCTTCTTTGTACTTCAATTTCTTGCTCTTGTTGTTGTTGTTGTTCAGACATTTGCTGGGCTTTAAATAATTCAATTAATTGTTCAGTTGCAGTCGGTCCTGTTTTAACAGCTGCACCAATTTCTTTCTGTAATGTCGATAAATTCGAATTTTAAATATATCTACAGCGAAATAAATTTTTGTTAGGTTCAATTACATATAAACATTTAATTATATTTACGTTAGGAAACTGGGCTAAATTATGGCTTGGATCTCTAAATGTTATAGGTGACCATGGTCCTTGAATAGAAGGAAATTCTGTATGCCAAAATTTTCTTATACGCAGTTTTGGGCCATCATGAAATTGAGTACGTAATACTTCCATCCACTTTACAATATCTTCTCTAGCATAATTACTAACATTCATCCATTGTCTTTCTCCGTTTACTATAAAGGACACAATACTTATTATATTTATAGTATATTATTATCAAATAAAATATTGCCACATATTTACAATATTCTGCAACTATTACTGGGGACCTATGTCGTCTTGGTTTCACATATACAACAATACCAGGGTTTTGGTTGGAAAAGTCTATCAAATCATGTTCCAAAAAATCTCTGAATAAAAGTAAAAAATCTATATTAATTTTTTTCATATTATAGTAAACAGTATAATAAATAATTCAATAATATATCCATGTAGGTCTTTAAAAATAAATTCATTATGTTATCTTAACAAGAAAAAGGAAAGCAACTATAACCTACCTCATTCCTTTATTGGAACCAAGACTTTTACAGAACTTTAATGTCACTCTTTGTAATTGACACACATAACGACCAATTCCAAGTCCTAAAGGAGCACGTGGAAATCCAGATTTAAGAAATAATACTTTATTTGACATTTTTAATTAACTCTAATTATATGATCCTAGGTAAAAATAAAAAGGATCTATGCATGCTCCACAAATAGGAGCTGTTAATCTCTATCGGTATCGAAATTTTCAGTTATTCATTCAGTAGATAATTTGACATTTGAACGCCATCTAGATATCTAAGATTCGACTAATTTACCCTCCCTGTTGATAAACGGTAATATCTTTGCTAACAAGTCAGCACAGAAAAGTTGGCATAGAATTATTAATTATTAATTATGTACTTCTGTATTCTTTGATCATATATACGAAAAATTTACTAACAATGTATAAGAATATTTTAAACATAATCCATAATAATATTTTACTTATTCGTATTTTATGAAGAAGAATAGAAAAAACATAGCAAAGAAAGATAAGTAAAATTTATATTTGAAGAAGATATTTTTACTGAATTATAATACATAACTTTAGACACGCTGTGCAATCGATTTCGTAAATAGGAGAATTGTATAGTTCAAAAATATAATAGTATGAAGTTATGTTTTAGATGTTGTTGAATTTCTTGAAGGTGGTCTGCTGGAATCTCCACCATCAGACTTCTTGCTAGTGCTGTATAAAATAAAAGAGAGTAACTGTGTTAAAAATTATAATTAAAATAATTAAAAAGTTTATAATGAAAACAGTGATAAAATAATTAAATTAATTACCTGCTGCTTCTGTTACCTCTTTTGAACATATCAGATAATTTCTTTTTTAATTTTTTCTTCTCTTCTTTAACATCTTCGTTAATGCTTATTTCAGAGCCTGAAGTCTATTATGATTGAAATTTAAGTATTTACATTTTATTTACAAAATAAAAGTAAAATAATATGATTTTGTTTTACTTACTCGATAGTCTAAATTCATGTTTGCTTCGTCAACACTGCTAGATTTAACAAGCTTAGTTCGAATTTTTCCAATTATACCTTTATTGTATTTTTTCTCTCGATGTAACATTTCGCTCTTCGTGGAGTCGCCAGACAAACGGCTAATATAAATAACGAAGACAAAATAAAAGTAGTACAATTTATGTGATATTAATTATTTAATATATTTAAAATATATATACCTATCCACACTAGAATCCCGTTGGGAAGTAAATGCTCGTGGATTGGATTCCAACGATTGTAGACTGGACATGTTACTATCAGTACCCCAAACATTTTGAGACTGAAAAAACATATTATTTCATAAATATTTAGTATTATTGTTATATGATATATATGTAATATTCATAAAAATGACACATTTTATTAATTGTCTATTGTTAAAATAATTATAATAGTAATATTAAATATAAAACATAGGGATAATAATAATTTTTTTTACATCTATGCTTCCTCCTCCTGTTGTTTGCTCTAAAGACAAGCTTTTCACTTTCAAACGTGGTTTGGAAGGATTCGGACTCGTGCCTCTTCTCGTTGTATTATCTACAGATGTTGATCTATAATTAAGAATACATTATTAAAGAAATATATTGCATAGGATCAATCTTTTAAAAAAAGAAACGCTTTTTAATTGTATTAATAATTCACCTTTTACTAAGTTTCATCAATTGCTTAGCACTTATGTTATCCAACGTTTTCTTAGATTCTTTAAGCTCTTTTGCTACATCCATTAATTTCTTTATTGTATATTCTAATTTTTCTGTTCTATTTTCCAAATGCTGCATAGAACCTACATATATGCATAAATATATTATTTATTATACATATGTATTAAATAGATGTTATTACAAGAAAACAGAATTGTAAAATACCGTTTTTATCTTTAATATCATTTTTCGTATCGAGCATAGGTGATGATTCTCTTGATTTAGGACCCTGTAAAGCAATATATATTTATGTATATATTTTACTCTATTAGTAATAGAATTAATTTGATTATATTATGTACTTTTAATCTTCTCGGTGGTGTCGGCGTGTATATTTCTGATTTTTCTGGAGTATGTACATCATGTAATTCTGGGAATAATCTTTGAAGATCATCTACTTGTCTTAACAACATATTTATGTTCTTCACTTCGGTATTATCTAATTCTCGTTGACGTAATATTTCATTCTTCAAGTCTTGTCTTTCTTTTTCATGACGTTCCTTTTCGCGTCTCATTCTCTCGTTACTTGTTCTTAATTTCGCGTGAGCATCCCGTAGTTCCAATAAATCACATTGCAACTATTTGAAATATAATAAAATATTGTAAAGATTAAAGAGAGAAAGAATATTTGAAAAAATAAACTTTTAAAATTTGATCTTACTTCTATTAATTTTTTCTTATTTTCTTCTTTTTCTTCGTCAAATGCTTTCTTTAATTGATCTTGCTTTCTTTTATTTTCAAGACGTTCCTTAGAACGTTCTCTTTCAATCTGTAATACAAAATTTATTTTAAAATATTCATTATTTTCATTATTATTATAATATTAAACCATTTAAATGCAAAATTAAAATTTGGAACCTCGAACAATGTTTGCCTCAAATCTCTTGCAAGAGTAGCTGTTTCTTCTAATAATCTTTGTTGTTCTTTTCTTTCCTTTTGCCAAGCCAATTCCATGCGTACTTTAATGCCTGGAATTTTAGATCGTCCACTCGAAAGGATACGTTCTTCTTCAAGCTGAAATTTGTAAATATATATAATTTTGAAAAAATTTTTAATGGAAATAATTGTTTTTCTTATATATTACTGACCTCATTAATTCGAGATTGCATTTCAGATAATTTAACATTCCAAGCTGATTTTTCGGAAACTAATGACGTCTTCAATCTAGAATATTCAAGTTTAGTTTCTGAAAGTTCATCTTCCATGCAACTAATTTGTTGCTCTAAAACTGTAATATTAGCCTTAGAGGATTCTTCATCCTACAATAAAATTTTTATTACATCTTTTCTTTTCAAAATATATACATTATAACTTTTTTATATTTCATAACTTAATACCAACCTCATCTGATTTTTCAGAATTTGTATAAGATTGTTTACGTTGTCTAACTAACTTTAGGTCTGCGATTGTCCTTTGGGCGCCTTCCAACATATGCTTATACGTGTCTCGTTCACGTTTATAACGTGATAATTGATTTTGTAATGATTGCATTTCGTCGCTAATTGCTGTAACTCTGTGTTCATAATGCATTTTACATTGTGCTATATCCGCTTTTTTCGCTTTCTCAACATTGGTCAAACTAGTTTTTAATTTCTGTATTTCTGATTCAAGAGACGTTGTATCAGCTGATAACACTTGATGAGCTTTTGATACAGCATCATAATCTTTTAATTTATTAACTAAATCTTCGTTCTATAAGGAGGAAAAATATAAATTTATAAACATAAACAATTTTTTGTTAATTAGTTATTAATTATTCACTTACTACTTCTCTTGCATTATCTAATCTTTTTAACATTACATCGTTCTCTTTTTTCAGGCTATTAATTTCCGTTCTTAAGTCATTAATTAAAGGCTTGTGGGATAATGCTTCGTATTCTTGAATACGTTTCTGTGATAATAATAATATATATGATTACTATTGATGAATATACACGATTAAATAAAAATCATATTTTGGTTACCTCAAAGCTAGATTTTTCTAATTGCCATTCATTTTCCTTTTCTTTTATTAAATCTTGAAGTGATTGTATTTCTGTTTGATTATTATTTAAATCAGTCTTGTATTGCAATAATATACTGTAATAATGAGAGTAAATATTACTACTAAACTAAAAAGAACAATACATGCATTATTATGTAGCTTCATATTTAATTGATTGAATTTACCTATTTACAGATTGATTCTCCTCTTCAATCTTTTCTTTTAAAACTACTAATGCTTTATTCTTTTCATTTAATTTATCATAGTCCACATTCATTTTTTCTATTTGATTTGTGAGCTCTAAGAAAGATACAATGTTAATATTTAAATTAAAAAAAAAAACAAAGAGAAACTACCATAAATAATTCCAATTTTCGAGCTGTGAAAAAGAAAACTTACTTACTTGAAATTTTATCAGAATAATTTGCTTTCATTTCTTTGATTTTAGTAGCATCTAAACCACTTTTTTCTAGAGATGTTATTTTGCTTTTAAGAGATGCTATTTCAGACTCTTTAGTAGATTTCTCTTTTTCTATTTGAGCAGTTAATTTGTCTTTATCTTTCTTAACATTTGTAAGCTCCGTTTTTAAATTCGCTATTTGTGTTGCGGATGAACGCCTAAGATTTTCCAATTCTTCTTTTAAATGTTTTGCTTCCTTGTCAAGTTGATTTTTGGTCTGTTCTATCTGTTACATAATTTCATAAAATAATATATAAAATATGGTTACAAAACACTTATAAGAAATGATTAACTGAAGATTTTACAAAATGAAAAAAATACAGTTACAATTAAACAATAAAATAATAATAATATTTACATTTGATATTGTTTCTGTCATATTTGCTTCCCGTTGAGTACACGATGATAAATCATTTTGTATTTCAGTGCACTTCTTCTTTTCTTGAGATAATTCTTTTTTCAAATCATTAGCTGTTGTCTCTAATCTTTTAATTTTGTTTGCATACTCTTTTTCAGAGGACCTTATGGCTTCTATGCTTAAGCAAAAGTTAATTAAAATATTGTATATATTATATCGATATTTTATTATATTATATAACAACAAATTTTAAAAAGTGTAGTAAAAGAAAACAGTATATATATTAATACAACAAGAAAGGATTACACTATAGTTATAAATTAATCTCACCAGTATCTTTCTTTAACTTTTCCAATTCTTTGTAAATTTTAAGCTTTTCAAACGATAATGATAATAATTCTGACTTAAGTTTTTCTTTTTCCTCTTCCCATGCTTTTTTTTCTGTCTCTCTAGACGTTACAGTATAATCCAATTTCTTTTTCACTGTAAATTTAAATTATATATTTCAATATATTATTAACGTGTACAAACTGATATCCCAAATAAAAATTCTTACTATTTTGAAAATCCATATTCATTTTATCATCGGTTATTTTTCCTTCGCGATGTTTATCTTTATCTTTGTCTTTGTCTTTTTCTTTATCTTTTCCTTTTCCTTTTTCTTTTTCTTTTTCTTTTTCTTTAATTAACTCCTTAGAAGTATCTTCTAGTTTTTGTTTTATTAATTCATAATCCCGTAATAGAGCATCATATTTCATAATATTCTCATTGTTTTTCTCACAAGTAATATCTATTTTTTGTCCATCGTTAATATTAGCAAAAAGTGTAATAATATTATCTGGAAATGAATAATCAAGAGTAAACAAAAATATTGAAATTAGATCTGATAATATATAAATAAATAAATGCAAATAAAAAAATAAATAAATAAATAGTAAACCTATTTGTTTCTGCATATCATCCACCGTTTTTTTAAATTGTACTTTCGTTCCAAGTTCTGTAGGTTTTAAATCAGTTCTTTTTTTGGAATCGTTGTTTATTTTTGTCAACATCTCCTCTATTTTTCTCACCTACATAAATAGGTTACAAAATAAAAATCAACCATAGTAAAAGATTAAAACATGCGTATTTCAAATATATTATACCTCTTGTAATCTTTTTTCAAAATCATTTTTTTCTTTCTGCAATTGTTCTGTCGTTCTTTCTAATTTTCTTAATTTAAATGAAAGAATCCGACTATTTTTATTTGACTGTTCTAAAGACTTTCGTAAGTTAGTGTACTCATTTGCTTGATCCTCCCTTAAAGATATAAAAATTTCTTTTTTTAATACACAAATATATGTCTCTTTTGACTTTTAATTATTTTTTTAATTCTATGAATATAAAATCAATGGATACCTAAAATTATCTTGCATTTCACATATTTCTTCTTCCAATTCTCGAATTTCTTTTTTCATATCTTCATTTTCATCCATCAAAGATTCGCAAAGAGTTTCCGCTGCTTTTAATTTAGATTTTAAATCTTCACTTGTTTTATCTGTATCACGTCTATTTAACTTATAACGTGCTTCATTTTCTAAGTCTCTTATTTTTGATAATAGCATAGACTTTTCTTCTGTAAGAGCTAAAATTTATGTGTCTGATGTTAAATTATATTATTATTATTATTTTTTAAAATACTGTGAAGCATTATTAATTATTTATACATTTTATTCATAACTCCAATTTTATACTACTGAATTAATATTATATACCTTTTATTGACTTTTCTAATTTAATTACTTCACTCACAGATGTTTTATTCGATATTGTATCCATAGTACTTAAACGACGAAGCAATATTTCACTTTTTTCTTTTTCTAATCTCTGACATTTTTCTTTCATTTCATTTAAATCTTTTCTTAATTTTTTAATCTCACTCTAAAATAAACATAATATAAATTAAAATAATCATTTTTATTTTGATTAGAAAATAAAAATTTGCAATAGAAATATTACCTCTTCCACGCCATTTTCCAGCCTTTGAATTTCATTTACTGATACAGTTTTTGTAGGAGATTTTTTCACCTAAAATAAAATTTAATATTTGAAAGCTTTAATGCTATTTGTACAGCAACTATATACAATGAATAAATAAATATACCTGAATAATAAATTCCACATCGTTCCCTGCAGTATTTTCATTGTTTTTAATAACTTCTTTGATCTGTAATTTTGATGTGGAATCATACAATTGATTTTTAGAAGTAGATTTTTCACCTATTAAAGAAAGCCTTTTGTCTTTTGCAGTATTTTGTTTCTGCAATTCTGAGACATCATTAAGTTGATTAGCGCTAGTAGAAAAGTTAGACGTTGATACAGAATTAAGCGAAGAATCCAAGTTGGATGATCGAAGATCATTTTTGGTCAAATTTGTCGTCGATGCCCAAGATCTCTTTCCATCGCTATAATTCAATGATATGTTACAATAAAAATTCTATTTATTGATATTTTTTGTTTTAATTTAAAATACTTACCGCTCTGATGAACTGTGTAATGAAAGATTAGGCGTCGATGATGTTATGTCCCTTAAGTTACCTCTTTTTTCACCATGATCTTTGTAATCTCTAGTAAATAAATTCTATGTAAATGTATATGTATAAATGTATTTAACAAAAAGTCTTCTGTAGGAATATTTATATATTATTATATAATATATAAATAATTTGTATTGTATAAAAAACGAAATAAAAATAATTTATTTAATGAGCTATATAGTATTGGTTTACTAATAAAAACGAGAAGACACATAATGAACGATCAAACGTCATACGATAAAATAATAAAATTTCAAATATACGCGCCATTACATACTACAAAATTCTTCCTTACCGACTGTAATTATTATTTTACTGCTTTTTGTTCTTTGTCTTTCAATGAAACTATTTTACCGGCCAAATCTTTTCAGTTAAAAAAAAATGTTTATATACATTACAGTTATAAAAATAAACTATGATTTTATTTTAGAAAGTCTATAAATTTGGTAATGAAAACTAATGTAATTATTAGAAAAAACATGAAGTTTCTTATAATTTTGCTATTATTTTTCCGCTATGAAATTTCATACTTTAATGTTATATAAATTATACGTGTATAATAACTATTTGCATTATTTTTGATTAATAACGTACGATCGGTAAAATTCCTCTATCTTAAGTATACATATTTCACGTGAAAACTCTGACGCATTTACGTGAACGAATCGTATTTTGGATAAGTTATATATATCTTTTCTATTCTTAGATTTATGCAACGATAGGATATGTGTTTGTCGAATACTAAATCACTTTAATCTGATAATAAATCACGATAGTTTGTGTATTTGAAAGCTGGTAAAAAAACGAGCCATTTATCAATGATTAATTGGTAGATTTATACATATATACGTATATGCATACATTGTTACTAATTGAATTTCTTAAATACGTGTAATTAGAAACTAAAGAGTTCTCGAAGGATCTGGTTTAGCTCAATCTGTTTATAGAAATCCGCTGTGACCAGTGATTGCGTACCTTGACAAGTTGGCAACACGAATAATGTAATTACCATTTATATTCAAATATACAAATGAGTTTTGATCATTTTTATTATGATCATTTATCGATCTTCGTTATTTTTTAATAGGGCCACGTGCAAAAGAAATAAAAAAAAAATAACTTTATTTTTTTATAGTAATTTCTATTTTATTTTATCTAATATATTTATTATTATAAATTAAAAAAATAATAATATAAATATATTACCTGAAGCATCGTTTACATCGTGTTGGCCATCGAACCTGAGGATGGAAACCAAGAGGGCAAAGAGAATCCCCTTTTTTGGAGGAATATGCGTGATGCATTCCTATATTTTATTTATTTTAAATTAATTAATATATCGTTATTCATTATTTATGTATTTATTTAGCAAAATGATATTTTATTTAACTTATAAATAAAATTATGAAAAATGACAAAAACGCTGAAATTTAAAATTCATTTGATTAGCAATTTATATAATACGAAAAATTTAGGGTACGCATGCGTGATATATGCGTTTTATTTCATTGTTAAAGTACTGTATTTAAACAAAATATATAGTTTTATGATTCCTTCAAATATAACAAATAGTAATTATTTATTTTATTCGTGTTTAAATATAGCTGAAGAAATTTTTTATTTAATATTATATTTCGAAATATTAAATTTCGTCGTAATTTAAAATTTCTTCCCGCCAAAGCGATACATTTTTAAATTTTAACAAAATATTCTTTATATAAATATCTATTTCTCGAAATAAATAAATTGCATATGTATGCATAAATAAAATAGAACGTATAATTTTATCTTCGTAGATATTTCAATATAGAAGCTACGTACGTATTATAATCAAATTACAAAATCTATTGTTTGATTGACTTACTTTTATTAATTCAAATAATGATTCGCTGAACGAAAAGTACTGTGATTATACATTTTTACAAACAATAGCACTTTTATCATCCATGTTTATGCATAAAACATTTATTAGCTATGAAAAGAAAAATAATAAATGCTTCACTACATAATACGGAATCACTGTTTAATAAGTTTAAATTAAGGCAACATTGTATCAAACTTCTTTTTACTTAAAACTCCATGTTACGTATTCACAACCACATTCGAAACATTTTTCTGTGGCTCGACGTTACGCGGCGTCACTAATAGCACTGAAACTGCTGCTATTGTAGGATCAGTTGAGTAGTCATCGTTGTAAGATCACCTGGACTTTTGCCAGAATGTGTATTTATTTGAAATATATATATATATATATATATATATATATATATATATATATATAATATAATACATATTCCATAGATATTTAATTACATCTTTTGAATGAAAGTGATTAAAATAATTTTATATTTACAAGTTTGTTACAATTTTTAATAACAATAACAATTATTGCATTATTGTATATATATAAATATCACATCATAATATCATCCAATAAAATTTCATGTATATAAAAATTATTATTACAATTCTATTAATTATTCTTATTTAAGAAACTTGTCCACAATGTCTTTCACGAACCATTCTTCTGTAAATTGTAAATGATCGCCTTCAAGAGAAATAAAATGTATTTTGCCTAATTTATCCATTTCTTGCAATCCCAGACGATCCTAAAATAGAAAAATTATGAAATAAAATATAAATTGATGTAAATTATATTAACATTTACCTCTTTGTATAAACTAGATTCCTGTAAGCTTTCCAATTCTACGCTTTGGCCAGATTTATAAAATCCAAACCATCCTGTTTCTTTAGGCTGTACAATAGTATCATTTTCAAACATTACCAGAACTAAAGATTTTAATTTTTTAAGATTACTTTTATATGTCTAGAAAATTGTACAAAACACGATCATTTATTTTACCATGAATAATGTGTATTAGTATTATAATCATTAATTATATAAAAATAATTATATTATTTTATATTAAAGCAACATACCTCATTTATATTTAATTCATTATTAATATCTGCTAGAAAACGACTTTTATTTTTATACTCGTCTGTTTTTGTAGAATCATGCCAATACCCTGCTTGGATTATACTTTCTTGGACAAAACTTGATAAAGAAAAAATATATACATTAATAAGATTTCTTAATGCTTTATAGTAACTTTTAAATATAATATATTTAAGTACTTAGTATATGCTGCTGAACTAAGTAGCTGTCTAAAAAAATTGCACATTTCGTTATTTATAGCAATACAATGTGGTAATCCAAAAACACCTTGATGTTGACCACCAAAAGATATTAGATTTAACATTAGTGGAGTTGTACATCTTTCAGCTACAGCACGTCTGCAAATAGAATAACAAATTTGTTTATACAAATATTTATGAGATACATGATACAAAATAATTTCAATGAAAATTTAAAGGTTTTCATTAGAATTGTATATATAGAATTTCTGATTCTAGTTACAAAAATTGTGCACCCTGGGATAAACCAATTGCATTGTAACCATTCTGCAAGTTTACATCCATTTCTATTTCTTTGCATACTACCTCTACATCATTATTAATATTTCCCAAATAACTTTTTTCTATATCCTATGAACAAATAAGAACTTACTGAATGAGTATACTTGATCTTTAATTCTAAAAGTATGCTAATTAATAATTAATATTACCACAAATATATTATTTCCTTTATGTATGCATTTGACATAAACTCCAGATATTTTGTCTTCTAATAATTGTTTAATAGAATTGATACCAGGAGCATAACAACTATCACCTATCATTAAAACAAATCATTCATTTCCATTTAGATCTATTTATAATAAATTTCAATAACAAAAATATATGAACATCAATACATACCCATACCATGCCAGATAACAATTGGCGTGGGCGAATTATTAACAATAATTTTTATATTCGTAAAAGTGACAAATATACTTATTGTAAACAATAACATAATGCAACATACTACTGTAAACTTAATATAATATAACATTGCAACCATGATGACAGATTATAAATGAATGCGAATACGTATGTAATTAATAAACTAACAACTTTCCTTTTAAAAAAAATAGAAATAACCACAATTATTTTACATGATTTACAAAAATTTTAATCGAGTTCACAATGATAAAAAATAGTTCTGTCATTTATTATTTTATATAAAGAAACTCGAAATTTGACACTTCAGCGCCAAGTGTGGGTAAAATATGAACCACAAAATCAACAAGAAAAATCCCCTGTAGTATATGCACATTTATAAATTTGCTTAAATTTGCATAAGCTTGCACTATTTATCACGTTTTTCTCTTTTATGCACTCCTAGGATTTCGAATTTGTTCTACAATAATATAAAAATTAATAAAACATGACAGGATAGAGGAAGGTTTAAGAAAGAAGAAACAAAATATATTATTAGACTATTTTTCTTCCTTAATTAGAAATTCCATGAACACAAAACATGTATATATACATTAATTTTTGTTTATATATCTATAACTAGATAACTTCATATTACTATAACTGAAGCAACATTAATCTAACTAAGACGAACATTTCCATACACTGAGAAAAAACCTAACAAGGGTACAACAAACATGTGCAACTTCCGATTTTTTTCATTACACTACCAAAGCAAAAGACATAAGTGAACATAAGAATTTTTGCAAAATTTCTACTCCAAAATTTCTAGAGGATGCAATGTACATTCCTCATGAACCACTGCAAGTGTGCAAAGTTGGAAAAAAATCATAGATTGCATATGATTGCCGTACCCTGATGAGATAAAAATTTTCTATTGCTTGTAAAATTATTAATATCATTTGTTAACTATAGCAGTTGATATAAAGACAATATTTATAGAACTGAGGCACTTACAGCTTTTGGCACATAGTTTGAATGTATTTATATAACAACAATAAAATAAACAAACAAAAAGTTACAAAAATACTTGAAATCAAACTGTTGTAAATTCTGTAGTATGCTGTGAAGGATTGTGATATAAACTAGCCATAGCTTCTTCTAATGCCCTTAAACAAGCAACATGTGCTTTAAATCCTCCTGCTCTTTCCGCTTTTGTCTCTGCACGAACATGCGATATATATCCTCGAGTTTGAATTTCACGCCAACTAGGAACGTCTGGTCCTTCTGTTTGTTGTCTAATAGCATTATATGTAAACATTGGTCCTTCTTCTACTTTTGGAATTTGTAAGTAGCTTTGCGTTCCTTGTTTTCCAAACTTTATTCCCGTACTAAATTGAGTAGCTTTAGGAGAGGAGGTCCTTGCTTCTTTCTTGGAATTCTGTATCGCTGATGTAAACGTATCAACAATACTTTTAGCATTCCCTTCTGAGAATGTAAGTTCATCTATTAAAGCCTCTTTATCTCTGATTTTTTTCTTCTTTGCTTCCATTTCTTCTTTAGCAAGTTCTAACCGTCTTTCTTCTTCTTGCTGTTTTTCTAATTCTAAAAGTTCTTCCAATTCATATTCCTTTCTACCAAGTTTAGATTTACTCTTATTTATTTGATCCTTGTTATCTTTTTTATACTGATCTATTTTCTTATTTGTTTCAACCACATCAATATCATTAGCCAAATTGTATATTATATTTTCGACAGCTTCTAAATAATCATTGTATTCTAGCAATGTAGCAAAATCCTCTTCCTTTTTGTTAAAATCCCTAAGTATCTTTTTTCTTATATTTACTTCCTTCTCTACCATAGGATCTTCAAACATTTGAACACGGAAATTTGTTCTTCGTAATGGAATATGACATTCTGGGCAGGATCCGGAACCTTAAAAATAATTATATTTTATAAAATATGATATAATTTTTTTGCATGTACAATTGGAACTTTTATAAAAATTTTATTAAAGTATATCATACAAATATAACAACAAACCTTTTAAAAATAATAGATCTACACAACTCTCGCATAGAGTATGTCCGCAAACATTTACCATCATTTTTAATGACGGATTTCGATATTTTGTAGTTTTGCATCTTGGACAAGCTTGATCATCCATTTTGGTCAAATATTTATAAACTAACAATAGTTGCTACTATAATACAATTGTATTATAATATAATCAATAAAATATATATAACTGTATTAACAAATAAAATAATGTTCTATAATCTTGAAACACACAACAAATTATTCAGTAACAAATTAATCATTTTAAATAGATAGATATAAATAATGGGATATATAATCTTAATCCGGTTAATTATTAATTAATATTAATAATAATAAAACGTATAAAAAAATACCACTCCTGTAACTTGTTTACGAACAACATTTGACTCTAACCCTCAAAACCTTACTTTAGATTTTTCTGATGAGTCCTTATAACCATGGAGACTACACAAGGAGTACAAGCCCTATGTATACAAATAGGATATAAAAATAAGAGGGCGCCCGTGTTCTATTTGTACCAAAATGTAAGGGGAATAAGGCGGCAGTTTGAAATAGAAATAATAATACGAAACTATAACGGTAATCATTTAGGTTGTTTAAGTATAAATAATTGAAATTAAATAAATAATTATTTAATAATCGTAAAAAAATGAGTCTTAAGGATAAGAACTGTTAAAAATTTAACATCTAAACAAAGTACACAGACAAAATTTCATAAATAGAACCGACAATATCATAAAAGCTTATTATTAATTTGTCAGAAGATTTTCGTATTCTCCCGCCTCTTTTAAGACGATCATGCACTTGCGTGCGCCTACGTGCACCTGCGTGCGCCTATGTGCGCAGATGCATAAGTGAAGTAACTAACGTTACAATTGATATGTGTCAGTTTTTTGACATTCTTCTGACGTATAATAAATAATTTTTCGGTTTTTATCGAATAAAAGTTTTATTTTTAACATGTGTATTAATTACTTGTCTAATCCGATTACATCCTGCTCTTCCTCGTTTATTTTGTGATCCTTTTTGGACATACATTATCATAATTCATAGATCATTTTTACGTTTTTCTTAACTACGACAATGGACGAAAAATCTTCAGGTAACAGCTGTACTACATCATTCCTTTTTTTAAATAACAATTGTTGAAATACATAATGATTGGTAAAAAACGATATATACTTTTTTAAACTATTAGGTTACCATTTTATAATCTAACTTTATGTCGAACTACAATATATATAAGTAGATATTTTATTATAAATTATATAAATATTTTGTAATTTATATAAAATTTCGGTTT
Source organism: Polistes canadensis (assembly GCF_001313835.1). Taxonomy (NCBI): domain Eukaryota; kingdom Metazoa; phylum Arthropoda; class Insecta; order Hymenoptera; family Vespidae; genus Polistes; species Polistes canadensis. Next base: position 51,467 of record NW_014569757.1, on the reverse strand, counting down.
AATAGATAATGTTATCTCTACGCAAAAATCATTACCATCTTCTTATGATTCTGGTTGGAATGACACACCGAAATGGGCATCCCCATATGCAGTAAATACAAATATATCTACAAAAAGAATACTAAATAAAAGAGTTCCATTTCCTTTAATTTCTGGAGAATTAATAAAAAACAATAATGAATGTCAAACAAATACAGCAGACATGCCATTGCCACCACCATCAATTCCTCCTTTAGGTTTAAAGACAGCACCTCATGCTCCTTTAATAACGCCTTCCGATACAAATACACAATTGACTTGTACTGTAACAAAATTTGATAAACAACAAGCCTTAGTTGATACTATGGCAAATTTGGAATTGGTAATTAAAAAATATGTTGTAGAAAATAAAATAGATGAGGTTCAAAGGAGATTAGATTTAATGAAATCTTGTTGGCTTGATAATAAATTAAATGATTCTATACAACAGAAAATACTTGACATTTCAAAGGGTGAGTTTAATAAAATGTATAATTATAATATTTTTTAATGGATAAAATACTGAAATTCAAATAATTAATTGTTAATATTTTTAGCATTGAAAGAAGAAGATGTTGATAAAGCAGACAAACTTCATATTGCATTGATGATAGATCACACCAGTTTGTGTAGTGCTTGGATACCTAGTATTAGGCATATCATTTCAGCTTTAAAGAGAAAAAAATCATGCCCCAATGATTTATAGATATATGCAATGGTTTTTTTCATAAAAAATATATTGCGAAAAATATTTTTTATAGCTACTTAGGAAGTTTTGGAATATTTTTTTGTGTGCATTTTCTTTTATGTGGTCTCTACCTCCCACAGAAAAACAGATTTGAGTTTATATTCAAATATCATTTAAATGAAATTCCATGCAATTGAAACGCCGTTCCAATGCATTACACCGCAAAAAAAACTGGATTTATAATATATAAATCTTCCATAAAGTAATTTGTAAATTCATTTATTAAAAAATACAGGTATATTTATTTATTATATTATTAATATATATATATATATATATAACTTACTTTTATATATTTTTTCTTTTATGGATATAATTAGTTCAGTATATATACAAAAAAAAATATGTGGGTATAATATAATATTATACATTTATTTAAAAAGAAAATTTGTGTGTGTGTTAAATTGGAATACATCATTTAAATTTTATTTTATTGTTTTCAATTATAATATACTCTTAATGTGTTATATCATAAAAAATATGTTTTATTCAAATAATTTGTTGTCAATTTACCTGAACTAATCAAGATATTTTTATCATTATTATATATTTCAGTTTTACGATGATCACTAACACAGTTTCATTGATAAATTTCAATGATTGTTGTTGCATCATGCTTAAGCTTATTCACATTGGATATAACTTATCAATTTATGCACACGTTTGGAAACTCAGCTAACACTCTGTTTAATGAAAGATATTTGCAAAATGCACCATATCATTCATGTAACATCTTACAACTCATCATTATCACTAGGCTTTGCCAGATTAAAATCAAGCATTTCATCTGATGTTAAGAAGCGAACATCACTATCTTCAGAAAGAGAAGAATTTCCAGTTCCACGTTTGTAAGTTTTTCTTCTTGTAATAATGAAAAATGCTACTATTGAAACAACAACAATTCCGGTTAATATGCCAATAATTAAACCAATAATACCAGGCCGTCCAATTTTTCCACTGTTATGATGAAATTTTTTGGGGTTTTCTATTCTCACACTTATTTCTGGATCTAAAATCAAATATTTAATGCATTATATTCAAGAAGTAAATATAACAGCATTAATTCAGTAATTATAAAGTACATAATCTAATATAGAAACTGAATACATTACCATATTGTTCAGTTATTTCAACCTGTTTTGTTGTTGTCGTTGGTTTATATGTTGTTGTTACATGTGTTGTTGATGTTTTAAGTAATATAAAGGGTTCAGTTCCATGAACAGTAGTAGTGCTCTTCGTAGTAAGTTTCACAGATATTTTTGTTGTTGGTGCTTCTGTTTCTCGTAGTTTTGTTGCATTGGGTTCAATATAATCTTTTGGATCTATTGGTATATGATTACGATTTATGGTTGTAGACAAAGTTGTCGTTTCATATTTTATTGGTTTAGTAATATTTGGTAGTAATCTTGTAATATTAATTTTGTTTTGATTTGTAGTAGTACTAGTGGTAGCTTCTGTAATCTCCTGAGTAATTCCATCATCTGTAAAAGCTGCAAATAATCTTAAATTAATTTCAAAGAGAATAATACATTATATAATATTTCTTTTTACAAACATTAAATTAATATCGCGATTATTTGCACAATAATATACTTAAATAATAGATCGCTACCAAGAACACAGTATTCTGCATAATCTGGGCAACAGAGAGCATATTCTGCACAATCTGATGTGCACTGGCACTGCTCTACCATGTATACATGTGGTTCTTCATCTTGTGGCTCAAGAGTAATGAACATAGATGTAGGTGAATTGTTACACCTTCCTTGACAAGTTTGCGCTGCACTTACTATTTCGACTTGATCTGAAAATTATATAATTATGTTACATAAGTTCTAGTAGAAGTTAAAATAATCTTATATAACAAAAATTAATTTAATAATCATTATTATTTAATAGATAATATACCATTATTATTAGTTGTCATGGTGGTTGTACTAATATCACTTGTGTTAGTATCACATTCTTTTCCTTGCAAAATAGCAATATCATCAACAGCAATATCACTTACATAGCTCATACCTCGTACACCTTCAATGATTAACTACAAAGCAATTAATTAATAGGTGAACTCTATAATTTAAAGTGAAAGTAAAAATTATATATTATAGCGTGTATACTGACCTGAAAATTCTTATCTACTCTTGGTAAAGTAAAAATACCATGTAACCATTGGTTTCCTTGATTACCCTCCTTATGAAACATTAACTGTGGGTTAGTATCCGTTTCTAATTTGAAATATACTCGTAGGGCACCGATTGCAGCACCATACATATGATACCTAGAATTAATTATAATGTATAAATATATTTATTTGTGATAAAGAGAGAGATACATTATTTAGATATTATTTAATTACCAGAATGAAAAGCATCCAGATTCTGTTAATGAGGCGTTGTACAGAGGAGAGATAATTCTTGCTGTATCATTTACAAGACGTCCAGATGCCTCAATATAAAGGTAATATCCTGAAGTTCAACAAATTCAAATCAATTAGATTTCCGTTGGATTTGGTAGCAGCTGTTGAAATTGTAATATTAAAAAGTAGATTAAATAAGTACCTTCATTTCCAGCTCCCAATGTATGATCATGTGTCGGACCTGTGCCAATGTGCGAGCTCGGTGTTTCAAAATTATATCGCCGCCAGTCAAAATCATGTAGAGGATCCTGTTCCCACCAGCATAAATCCGGCTTCTCAAAGTCACACTTAGTAGGTGCAGTCGCGCTCGTATCTATTTCATTTTCATACTCATTTTCCTCGGATATATACACACGTTAAAGTATATACGTTCGGAATATTAAATTACGAATAATCTATAAAATTACCTCTGCAATAGGGAGCTGTTGCATTCCAACTATGACCATTGCAATAAATTTCAGATGCCCCAATTAAAGCATAACCAGCTTCGCAGAAATACATAAGTATCGCACCATCATGCTTCTTAGCTACTAAAGCGTGTTCGGGTTTAGGAAGAGCCGCACATTCTGCATCTATTGATATACAAGAATAATTATTTCTATAAAAATAATTACTATAAATAATTAATGTTTCAAATTAATAGTTTAATTTATATATAAACCAAACAAAATAACACTTACTAACACATACTGGTACTGGTGTGTCCCATTGTCCATGTATACACGTAGAATATCTGTTCCCCACGAGGGTGTAACCATGGTTACAATGAAATCTAACGATTCTACCTCTAGCCCGTGCGCGTACTTTTCCATTTAATAATTGTACAACGGAACATCGATCTAACAAGGAAGTAAATATAAATATTTGAATGTTATACAGTTACGCTTCGTTTTTCAAATCTTCCTGAGCAGTATCTTCCTATAGTGAAACTTCGATGATCGGTATTATTTACAATACTGTATATTACTGTATATTACATATAACGTAATAAAACACACATAAGCACTATATCAATTTAATTAATTTTTTTTTAAGCATAACATTAATTATTAATAAAGATTTATAATATAATTAAAAAGAAAAACGATATAACTTACTTTGCGGTGTTTCTTTTGAATAAATAACACACTGACTTAAATAGATTGATAATAAAGAAAGTAAAGTAAACCACTTCATCACTATTACACTTTTGCTCAAATTAATAAGATTATTTGAAATTTAGATTGAAATGATTTTGTTTGGTATACGCATCGACGTTTAAATTCGACGGAAATAAAAAATTATTCTTCTTTAGTAATAATTTGAAAAGATTTAAAATTATTATAACTTTTTCAAATAGAATTGTAGAATAAATTGTGATTAATACAATGTAGCAATTATCAAAAATAATAAGCAAATCGTTTTCAATATATGAAAATAATGTTCAACGATTAAACGAACTAAACGTTTGAATTCAAAAAGAACCTCTCGTTGATTGCGATGATCCTATTCTTCTGGTGGAAGTAGGGAGACGACTTCCGCTGATGCGAATACGATTCGGTCCATATCTGCTTCCACTTTCTTATCAGTCCTGACTATTGTCAGGCCTTGAAAGGAAATTTCAGAGAAGGCGTTTCATACGAGATATATACATATATATATATATATAAGTTTAGAATGTATATATACACATATATACACATATAATGCATATATATATACCATTAGTAGATAGCATAGCTAGAATTAGTAGATAAATATTTAAACAATAGAATCTACGATTACTTATGTTAATTTTAATTGGTAAACAATAAGATATTTAATAAATTAGATGTCATATATTTCATGAATAATTTTTAAATTAATTATATTTATACATATATATATATATATGTACATCTATTTACAGATTCATTTTATTATTCTGATTGAATTTATATGAATCTTAGAGACAAATAGTAGACTAATTTCACTGTAGCATAAATAATGAAGATTATTTAGAAGTTGTTGGTTTCCATGGTATAACTTTTGGTTTTGTTGTTGTATAAGGATAGTAAGCCTTAGAGGTGCCAGAGAAATTTGGTTCGTGATCTAACATCCATTCGTATTTTGGTCGTGATGGATCATGATGAGGTGGTAAATCAGTCTTATAGTGTAACCAACCAAACCATTCTGATGGTACTTGAGAACCATCATAATTTAGTCCTACTTGTTCTGAGTATATGACCCATCTATTACGACCTAAAATATATTTTAATCGTATCATTTATGTATCCTAATTAATTTCTTTAAATATTAATACGCATATACATGTCTGTATGTACAGAGTGTTCAATGGTTATAGAACCATTCTCCATATATTATCATTCTACATGATAAATTAAGTCAAAAATGTAGAATAAAATTTGTCATATAAAGCTATTTTGTTTTCGAGAAAAATAAGTTTGAAAATTTATCAAGTACGTGTACCACAAATTACTGAACACTCTGGATATATTTGAACTTACCTACAAAATACATATTATTCTCATAATATTTATTTCCATATTTGTCTTCACCAACCAGGACTCCTGTTTTTAATTCATCAGTTCTATTAAACATAAAAAATAATGTTAAAGTACAATATGTAAGAAAACATCATTTAAATTAAATGACAAACTTTCTGTATATGACATTAGATTATCACATATAGTATCATTTTAAAGTTATTATTTGATTGCATAATGACATTAATATTTGTGGTTATAATAAAAAAGTTAATTTTCTATAGAAAATAAAACAGCATATATGATAAATCTTATTTATTCATTAAATTTAAAGATTTGAAATAAATAATTTGACGTAAAAAACAGCAATTCCAATAGAAGATTTTAAAAGAAAAATTGTATATGTTTTTTTTTTTTCAATATATTTTCATGTAAATATATATGATAAAAACAATAACCTAAATATTGTCTTCACTGAATTAATAATTCCCTTATTGTCTTTTAATATTTTGAATATTCTTATGAGCTTATCCAAACCTAACAATTTCGCCATATTTATTATGCACTTCGCGAATGTAACATCAACATATATAACTAACGTAATTCATCTACCACGTATCTAAACTGGACAAAATTTTGTGTATTCAATGTACAGACTCTTCGTTCAGAGTGCGCTAAAAACAAAACCTTGATCACGTAATCGTTAAGAGTTAACAAATTAATTTTACCTCGAATTAATCAATTTAAAGTATTGATTATTTATCATTAAACTACGAAATATTCTCGGTCAGGTATTTTTATTGTTATAATCGTATACCAGGAAAATTATGACATAGCATTTTGATTAATATGATCGTATGCAGGAATATTTCTAGCAACAGCTGTTATGAAAAAATTTGACATTATACAGCTTATCTTATTAAATATAAATAAAAAATGAATTTTAAAACCCTACTTAATCCGTAGGGTTAGATTAGGTTAATTAATAATTTGTTGATCCTGCATCATCCATAGTTCGATACAATCTTAATAAAGGACCTATGCTTATCATTTTTGTAATATGAAAAAAAATATATATTTAATAAATCTTATATAATTTTATATCATAATAATTTAATTTTTATTTACATGTATACTTATTACAAAGGGTCCTCGTGATTCTCTTAATTATTACCAATAAGGATAATTAATATATTATAATAATTTATTTAGTTTAATAAAATTTTATTATCTTGATACACGCATGATAAAATTATTTAAGAGTTAGAATTAGCATTAGGTCCACGCCGACGTCCAAAGCTTTGAACAACGTTTACGAATCGACGATTGTATTGAATACGTCTTTTGGCACGACCAGTCTTCTTTTTGCTTTTTTCTTGCTTTTCAACCTGTTAAAGAATACAAATATATTTAATAAACATATTCAAAGAGTTGATTTTAAAAACATACATAAATTATACATATTTATAAGAAATTAAATTAAAATTCACTACTAAACTTCATTTTAATTTACTTATTCATATTACACCAGTACTTTTTTATAATTTGATTATACAAATCATAAATTAGATTCAATAACGTATAGCTAAAGTTATAGTATTATTTACCTTAGGAGTTTGAGCCTTTACTTTTCCAGCACGTGCTAAAGAACCATGGACTTTACCTATAATAAAAAGAAAACAAGAATAATTAAATAATAAAGAATAAATATAATTAAATTGAAATTAAAATGAATGCTAGAATTAAGTTTACCTCCACATAGAGGGGCAATTAATTCTAGGGTTTGGAATTCAAGATCCTTAACAATAGTATCATCTTCTAGGGGACGACCTCCACAATAAAGATTTATATCCCCATCAATGTTTACTAGCTCCTCAAGCTTTCCCTGTGAAGCATAATAATACCATTATTATAATAAGCTCCTAATGTAAATGTAGCACATTGATTACTGAATCAATTTTATATAAATTGACATATTCATGTAACACTTTTCATAAGTTCTTGTAAATATTTAAAATAAAGTTTGGCAAGTTAAGTATTACTCACCGGTATTAACCCTTTTGATACTATTAGAGACTAAAGTCACCTAATGTTCGATGCTGGTAGTGTACTATTAGTAATTATAGTAACTTAATAATTTATTTTGATTACAATTTTTAAAATCTGAATATTTTTAAACGCATTATGTTGTAATATCCCATGCATTATCTACTTCATGACAAAATATACATTAACATTGTAACTGTTTCATACAATAGAACCTTATTCGCAATGAGAATAACTATAGAGCATAAGCATACTCATGAACGACATAGTGGAATTGAAAGGGTTAATCCAGAGTTAAATAATTGTCGAAAACATGCACAAAAACAAAGTATACAAACTATTGTTATTCGTACACAAATTAAACACGTTTTCTTATTACTTTTGCATTATTGCTCGTTCTAACATTGCAAGTAAAGCAATTGTTAGATTATCATTTAATGCAATCATTGTATCTGAGATAATAAAATAAAAAAAATAAAATCTAGATAGAACTCTCAAGTGGAAATATCTTATCTTAGTTAAATAAACAAAAATGGCTGTTTGAATGAATCACATATTTAATGATTTAAATTTATAATTTCAATATTTTTTTCAAATTAACTATACCTTGATATCCAAAATAGTGGAATTCTCTTCACATTCAACGACATGTGTTTGCTCGCCACGAATTTGAAGAAACATGTTTGTAATTTCTGCAACATAATTTTTAATGTAAGTCCACGTGTAAAAGTCCGACATAACCGATCTAATAAAACGTCGTGTACATGTAAATTTTTATAAAATAAAATACTTTCTACATATAATACGTACATATTTGCGGAAATAAGATATATAAAAAAAAATGTTTAAATTGAGAATATTTAAAATAGGAAAATATTAACTATTTTTTAAAACATAATGAATTATAAAAACCTTGTTAAAACGTAGTATACGATAAAAATGATACTAGACAGGATGTAACACTGGATTCCTGACTGATTTTCACAACTTAACTTAATAGCGTACTGAACAGGAATGAATCCAAACAGGAAATGACCGAACTAGTTTATTGATTTCATTATATACTAACAGACTCACTATTGACTTCAGTAGCATTCAGGTCTACCAATAGATTAAATAACCGTATTTTCGGTTATTGTTTCCAACTTTAACTTCGGAACATTTTCAAGTATAGGGTTTTTTAGTGTATTCGTACTATAATCTATGTAGTAATTTTAAGTTTATTTCGAACTGAAGTTACCAACTATTATTCCTAATTTCAGATCATTAAGAGTTCAGAATTATTCATTGAAATAATATCATAACCTATGAATCTGTTTTAAGTAAATAACTTATAATTTTTTATTAACAAAAATTGTAATTAATAATTATAATAAAAATGAATGTCTTTAGTATTAATTATTTTTTAATTTAAGCAATATAAAATGGCACGCCTTAAAGGTTGGAGATATGGAATTTTTGTAGGAAGTTTTGTAGGAGCTATTGGAGCATATTTATGTGCTGTATTGATTCATCCTATGATGAATCCTAATCATTACAGTACGTATAAATTTATAACTTATTTAAATTATTGGAAATATTAGTGATTGCATAATCTTAAAATGCTTATTTTAGAACAAGTAAGAGCAGAGGCAAAAAAATATATTCCCCCTGATAAATTTGTTGAATAAATCTATCTTATTGAATTCATTATGTAAAATTAAGTAAAATATAGTATGATTTTATATAACAATCAATGAAATAATTAAATTATATAAGATAGTATATTAATAATATAAAAGCATCTCGAAAAGATAATATAAATTTAAATAATAATAAAATGAAATTTTAGGTCAAAGTCCTATTTATAATGACTAGATATTAATTGTTTGTTTTAATTAATTAAATATATGAAGATTAATAAACTTTCCTATAAAGTTTTTATTTACCGCAATAAAAAATTTTGAGTATGTACAAAATATAACTGTCGCATATACAACATTGTTTTGTTAAAAATCATCATCACAGACGTCAAGAAAGACATCGAATGCTTCACGGTTACAACTACCATCTGGAGTGAACACATACTTATGAAATGTTCCATCCATACATACAGCTGAAAAAAATATGAGGACATATATTTAATGTTGTATTAATAAAAGTTAAGAATTATGGAAATAATGAACTGTACCTATCACAGAACTTTTTCTACCAAATGCACAAACACAAGCACATTCTGGTGGTACTGTAAATGTAGCCATTGCCCACTGACTTTCACCATAATTTCCCAGAAATCCCATCTTTGAAAAACTATAAAGAGATAAATCTTTTAAAACTGGTGTTATATTTGATACAGAAGTTAGTTAAATATTAATTCACATACGTAGATCTTCTGTTCAAATGAGTATCTTTTATAGCAAATATGTGCACAGTTCCCTTATCACTAGACACGCAGAGATATTCTGAATCTCTACTAAATGTTATACTAAAAGAATCAGATATTAGAAAGAAAGCATAATATGCTACAATATAATATATATATATATAATTTTAAATAATACCAATATACTGTAGCAGGGTCCGCACCTCTTCTTAACTCAATAAGTAAATTTCTGCGTAAAGAGTCCCATACTCTAACTAATGTACCCTTGGCAGAAGCTGTTGCTACCATTGTACCACTTCCATTAACAGCAATGCAAGCCAATGTACCCTAATATAAAAATTTACAAATGAAATATCTTTTTAACAGTTATTGTATAATACAGTAGAACATTGATTATCTGAAAATTGGTTATTCGAATATAAAATAAAACATTCAAATATATAAATCGTTCATTTATAAATCGACGTTATAACATAATTAGGAATTTGATTCTTTCAAGATTAATTATCGAAACGAATTCGTTTCCCAATTCATTCAGATAATAGACATCCTATTGTATATATGTATAATAGGATGTTAAATATAATACTTGATGCGCTGCAAGTGTGGCAGGAGTAGTAGAAGTTCCTGCTTCTGTGGCACCTAAATCTAATAACTGTACACTACCAAGTTTGTTACCAGGAAAGACCATTAATTGTTTTTGCGCAGTTGCTAAAGTAGCTACTTCTATTAAACCTTTAGGATTGTCTCTTGTTTTCAATGAGAATAATCTTCTTGTAGGCATAGGGAATGAAAAGACATGTATATCTGTTTGGAGGGCCACTATTAATCTAGATCATAAAAATATGTTTTTATAATTGCTATTACATTAAATACTATCTAATAATAATAAATAAGTATAAAGTACAATAAAAACTTTTGTAACTTACTTATCTCTGCGTAATCTAACAGCTTTAATTGGACTAATAAAAGTAATTTCCATTACAAATTTTTTCGAGAGATCATCGTAAATAAGAACAGTATTTTCTGCAAATCTTGGATGTGTTCCTCCACCCACTATAGCAATAACATTTGTTCGCCAAAGCATTTCCCCAAGTGCAATGCTACCCATAACATCTTGGTCAAAGTGGGCTTTTTCAACTAAAGGTTCTACATTAAATATCCTTAAACCAGATTCCATACAACATGTAAAACATCCTAAAGTGATAGACAAAGAAAAATCATTTTTGATTTAGAAAAAATAATCTTATAATGTAATCAAGAACATTAATTTTCATTACTTAACTACTAAAAATGTTCAATTTCATTAATTTTAGACAACAATACGTACCTTGATCTTGATTAAATCGTAAATCAAGAATGTCTTTTTTCCCTACCATTATTTATTTTTTTCTCAACAGGCTATGGTTTTAGCTAACATAAGACTTTTTTGTTTTTTGAAATAAATGGTTGTGTTCGTTTTTAATCTAATATCAGCCTGATACATAAATTACAAAACAATTCTATTTTTCAATGAGTATTCTCATCATTGTAGAAATAACTCTTAGAGGCTCATATTTGTAAGCGTGATTATTGGTTATACGTTGAAAATTGAGCTCATATTTTCTATAATGGCCAATGAACGTTTAACGTAGCTTTCAGAGTTTGCAATGGTACACATGGAAATGGAGGTTAATACCTTTGTTTTTATGTCATCACGCGACTGCGCAATTGATTTGTATTTTTGAACGAATAACAATGTACATAGAAGGTAGATAACAAGTTCTTATTATCTCATTAAATAATATTCTTTCTATCTTTATTAAATATTTGAAATAATTATGACGTTTTTAATATATCATAATTAAGGTTGTAATATGAGAATTTTTTAAAAATAGAAATTCATTTATATATATATATATTCATTATAATATAAAGGAAAAAAGAAACACAATAGCAAGGTCGTTAGCAGTATTTGCAAAACGTTTTTTTTATGGCTCTTTAAATTATACAAAGTTTCTTGTAACTAGAGGTACAAACAAGTACGGAGGATTCTCTATGAACAACTAAGTCAAAAATGTAAAATAAATATGCACGCGTATTCTATAAATTTTCAAATTTATTTTTTTTTAAAACAAATTAAAAAATTTATTCTAGATTTTCAACTTAGTTTTTCATGAAAAATCACTTCTTGCTTGCTTGTATCATCAGTTACAAAACACTTTGTATAATTATATATGTTATAAATTTTTTAAACGTAATATAATATTAGGTCATACACAGAAATTTCTCTGCATTAAGACTAGTAATGACCACTTTTATATAATATAATATAATTTGATTAATTTTTTATGCGGACTTAATAATAGAAGTGCAGTTTTAGTAATTCAGAAATTTTAATAGTTTGTTGAAAACAGTATGTATTCATTATCAGTCCAAATTGTAGCACATTTTTAATGAATTTCACTACAATGTCTTAGACTTATTCGGATACCCTTTTTGTCTGTTTTCTATCTTCTATTACTTAGTGCTAATATTAAAACACATTATGGTGTTAAAATGGAATATTTATTCCAATGCAGCAGCACCAGAAATAATTTCAATCAATTCTCTAGTAATAACAGCTTGTCGTGTACGATTAAATGTAAGAGTTAATTTGTCAATCATTTCTCCTGCATTTTTACTGGCATTGTCCATGGCAGTCATGCGACTGGATTGTTCGCTGCAGGCTCCTTCTTTCATTGAATAGAATAATAAGGATGCCAATGAGAATTCTAAATAATTTTGTATAACATCATCATCAAGAGAATCATAAACACTTAACTTGGGGGCACTTAGTACTGCATTTTTATCGAATAAAGGCAGTTGATCAACATTATAGGATACTACAGATTTGAATCGGTTATATACAATGCGACCAGATCCAAAAGTATAACTGTAAGTATGTAAAAACAATATGAGTAATGTATATAATAATATTTATATATATATACTGAACAATTTTTACATACCCGCTGTTCATAATTTCTATAGCAACTTTTGCTGCGTCATTAAAAGTAGGCGGCTTACGTCCTACTTCGGATACAACAAATAACATATTTTTAGCGAACAAACGTGACAAAATAGCACGTGATTTTTCTCCAACGCAGATAATTTTAGTATTTTCTCGTTCTGTGGGATCTGCTAATAAGGCTTCTCGGATATTACGTGAAACGCCAGTATGAATAGCACCACATAAACCACGGTCACTGGTTATTGCTACAACTAGTTTTTTTGGTTCTTCTGATGGTGCAGCTATCTCAGCTTGCTCATAAAATATTTTCGTGCCAAAACCGAGTGGACGAGCTTGTTTTAAATCACGTTCTGCCCTATTGTATTTGGCAGCAGACACCATCTTCATGGATTGTGTGATTTTTTGAATGTTTTTAACTGACTTAAGACGCATGGAGATAGCTTTAAGCGTTGCCATGCCCCGTTGCTGTTGTTCTTGCTGCTGTTTCGCAGCAAGACGAATTATTGAAGACATACGATTGCAAAACATGTTTGTTCTAATTGTTATATATACTCCTGTAATAATATAAAAAGAAAATAAATAAGAGATTAGTTTTATTCACATTAAAAATTATACATTCATAATTTATTTTACTATATATAAAGACATTTCTGAATTTAATGTCAGTCATTTTGAAAATAATGAATGGACTTTAAGCATAGAAATGATTTAATTAAAAACTGACATGATAACAGAAAATATCTAAAATATTAAATAATAGTATGAATTAATTGTTACGTAGGATTATTCATATTTTATAACATAGTTTTATTTTTACATATAATTTTTGGGTGGTAATCGTACATTTATGTAACTATTACCAATCAAATATGGCAATGTCAATGTCGTTTTTGAAATTTCTATACTACTTTGTTTCTAAGCGAGATTTTCTAATTGTTCTTCATATTTTTTAATTATAAACAAAAGAATTTATTTAAAGGTACAAAAAACTTACCAGATAAAATAATTAATCGAATTATGTAAACTCGTAACTACTACAGCTCGTCCACTATTCTGGCACGGAATAGTAATTTCATGAAAGGGGTACAATCTATACTATACTCCAATATAGTCAATGTCTCCTTCGGCTTTTTTCGTCTTTATTCGACGAAAGTTGATACTACGCATCCAATCTAACTGTGATGACAGAATGGCGCTAATTTTCAATTACCAATAAAATATTTTCAAGAAATATGGTGTTTAACAAAATTTATGTCATTTTAAAAATAAACGAAAAATATCACACATAATCGTCATTATATAACAAAATATTTGAGTAAATATTTACATATATTTTTTCCAAAAATGAAAGAATATTTGTATTAATCACATCATGAAATAAAAAAATTTGTTGGTATCACTGCTAGAGTGATCAAATGAAATTTTATGTTATAACGTTTCATGCACTATGTTTTCATTCAGAAGTAATTTAAATTGCTGTGGATTTGTTTTATATGTATTCTTTAAAAGATATTTATTATTATGGAATGTGAAAGTGTTAATAAAACTGATTTAATATCTTTAATTAAAGATGAAAACACATTACATATGGATATTGAATTTGTCAATCCTGCATTTAAAAATATTTTTATAAGTCCTACTATTTCTATAAAAAAGACTGAAAATAAACGAGAACAAAGTTCTAATAATGAAACAAATGTGGAAACAATCCAAAAGTCTTGCATCCCAGACAATACAAATGAGATATCTATTGATCATGCACCATATATAGTTAGTATTTTTGAAATATTTTTCATTAATATATGCATTAAAAGTTACAATTAACATTATTGATACCTTATTTAATATATATATGTATATATATATATATATACATTAAATGTTATAGGAATCAGGTGTACCTTCAGAATTAAATATGGAAAAGATAGAACCTAATTTATGTGAGAAAATTGAAGTAGACAATATAGATTTAACTTCTAAGAATACAACAGATGATTCTTTTTGTAGTTGCAATTGGATTGTTTCACCAAAGTTGATATGCATTGCTACTAAAGAATATCAACCAACTACATCCTGCGAAAATTTTACAAAAGGCTGCCAATGGTCTCCGGATGATACATGTTTATTAGTACCATCAGAAGATTTTAGAATACGTTTATACGAACTTCCATCAACATTTTATTCTAATAAAATACCATTGGACTTTACAACATTAGATCTTAAAGCTGCTGTAGTTGTTAAGGAAGGAGGACTTGTATATGATACTTGCTGGTATCCTTTCATGAATTCATGGAATCCTGCAACATGTTGTTTTCTTAGTACCAGTAAAGAAAGTCCGATACATTTATGGGATGCGTTTACAGGAGAATTGCGAGCTACTTATAGAGCTTATAACGAGTTAGTATTCATTGTTATACTTATAATTTTTTTATTACACAAATGTTAATTGATTAAATTAAAATATTATCTGTTCTATAGTGTCGACGAAGTAGCAGCTGCCATTAGTGTTCAATTTATTGATTATGGTAAACAAATTTTTAGCGGTTTTAAAAATACTCTACATATTTTTGATACTAATTATCCTGGACGACAAATTGAGACCATTAATTTTAAGAAAGATTTTCCAAATACCAGCGGACTGGTATCTTGTATTCGTGAAAATCCATTAATGCCAGGCTTGGTGGCATTTGGTACATATTCTAAAAGTATTGGTATGTATTGTGTTCATCACATTTATATCTTTTATGATAGTCGAATTAGGTTTTAATTTCAATCTACATTTTATTTTGTTTTATGTTCTTTTTATATTTAGGACTTTACAAAGATACACCAATCTGTACTTTTAAAACAGCAAGTGGTGTGACGCAAATTGAATTTAGTCCGTGTGGAACTAAGTTGTATTCAGCTGTTAGACGTTCCAATGAATTTTTATGTTGGGATCTTCGTAATCCTGGTACTGTACTTTATTCTTTTCAAAAACGGCAAGCAGATACAAACCAGAGAATACAATTTGATATCACAAGTCATGGTCGCCATCTAATATCAGGTATTATATATATCATTTATTAAGAATTTCATGAGAGATACAAATTTAATTTGCTATTTTTTTCTTCCTTTATAGGAGGTGTAGACGGGAAAATTAATATTTGGGAATTATTAGAAGGTAAAAATGAAGATGAAATTGAGAATCCAAAATATGAATTTAAAATATCAGAAGATAGCGTGAATGGTGTGAGTATACATAAAAATTTGCCGATAGTTGCAACAAGTTCAGGACAAAGAATTTGTGATATTGAAGGAGTAAATAGAGATAACAGCGTAAAATTATGGTGGTTCAATTAATTCATTACACCAAATACAGATGCTTTTTAATTTAATTTATAGATTCAGTAATAATATACTTGATGATATATTTGTAAACATTATATATTATTATAGAAATAGCTAAAAGTATATATTTTATTTTTATTACCACCAAAAATGAATTTTGCCAAAAACAATGAATGTTAAACTATACTTTTAATTAAAAACAATTTTTAATAACATTTAATGTAATTTTGATTTTTTATGCAAAAGAAATACTAGACAAAGGAAATGAGAAGTTAATAAGTAATAAGTTAAAGCTAAGTGTACATATCTTTAAGTAAAATTAGTTGATAAGTAAAAGTTAAGTGTAAGTCAATAAGTAGAAGAATATATGTACAAAAGTTATACAATATGGATTATTAGAATACATGTTTAGTGAAATTTCTCGTGGATCTTCTTATTACTCTAGCAGGAACTGAAATTGTTACACAATCATTAAGTATAAGCATTTAATAATAATTTGACATATTACTTACTTTTTGGAGAATCCCATGAAATCAAATCTTTATTGGGTGAAGGAGGGTTTATAGGTGTATTATTCTCTTGTAAGAAGCTCAATCTACCTTTGCTACATCTAAAATATGGTGTCAGTGGAAGATTGAATTTACCTTCTACACAGGCTTCGCAATCTTCAACTAGAAAAAGTTATCGTTATTATTTTGTGAACAATATACATTAGTTATTATTTGAAATCATATCGTTATTTTATTTTTACCATTAAACTTCACACTTTTTCGAGAGGATCTTCTTAGCTCTTTTTTTACATTTACTGGTGTAACACAGATTTCTTTCTTTACATTAACTTCTTCTTCTTCAACATTAATTGACTTTTTTCTTGATTGTTTTCTTGACTTTAAAGGATTCTTATTTTCTTTTTGATTAAATTCGTCCTTTTCATCAATTAAATCCTAAATTAATATATAATTTAAATAAGCTTTAAAAAAAAAAAAAAAAAAAATAAAATAAAAAGCGTACTGATATATTGCATCATAAAGAAATTCGATTACAACTTACTTTAATATCAGTTTTTCTATTTCTTGTAGACATTCTATTTGTAGAGTTTTCCGTTACAATGGTTCTGTTTCTAAGAGTTCTCCTTTTAGTTGTATTTTCTGCAGATTCCTCTAATGACATATTTAATATTTTTTGATTTTCAGGTGAAGAAACATTTGTGACAAATTGTTCGCATGTCTTATCATTCAGAAGAATATCATCTTCCTTGTTAGTTACAGTGTGTGTAGATGAAAGTAATTGCTTAGTATTAACTTGTAAATTATTTTTTGAATCTTGAAAAGAATTATCGAATTCAAGTCTTTTTGCAACTTCCATGTTATCATTTTCGTATTCATTATCTAAATCATAATTGTCTATTCTAGCTAATCTAGCAGCTAAACTATTTTGGGCTTCTTCACTATCAGACAGCTCATTCAAGACCACTTGGTCATTAAAGTTAACTTTCTGCGTGGATCTTGATAAATGTATATTATTTATTGGAAAATCATCAGAACGTTTTAATATGCTTTTACTTGGTGTTTGTTTAGAGTTAATATACGATATGGAATCATCTAATTCAATTTTTGGCGTTTTGTACATTTGGCTTATTTTCATTATGGTCATTGGAGTTTGTATAGATTTACATGTTTCCAATAAAAGAGTTTTTTTTAATAAACTTTGTCTAGTATTTTCGTTTGTAGCAACTACAGATAATTCATCTTTAGAGTCTGTAGATTTCAAATGTTTAATATCACCATTGATCAAGATATCATCTCTGTTTTCTATATCAATATTATTTACGGAAGTTAAAGATTCATTCGCATCTTTTTCTAATATTTTTGAATTGTTTGTATTATTTTTCATCTTTTGCTTAGCAGCTAAGATAAAAGCTTGGACTGAACTTTTCTTCTTAGGCACAACTTTCTTCTTTGACACTACTTTTCTTTTAGGTTTAACTTTGACAACAATTTCTTCTTTTTCTTCTTCCCAGCCTCTAGAACGAAGCTTTTCTAATGCTTCAAATCGTGAATCACAATTTTGAATTTCCATGTACATCATGTCCCAGAATCCTTGTAAGTCTCTACAAGTAACTAACATTTCTCCTTTACCACTCTCGCAGTCAGATACTAGTCTTTGAAATCTTTCAAATTTTTTATTTATTAATAGACGTGTTTGTCCTATAGCTTGATTAATTAGATATTGAGCATCTTCTGTAATATTTGATTCTTTTTGAATATCTGTCCACTTATTGATAAGTTCATTAAGTTTGTCTGTTTCTTTTTTTAATAGGAAAGCAAAATATTGCGCAGTACGTTCTTCTTCTTCAATCGATAAGTTAAGAGTTTGCATAACTGTTTCTTTAGTAGGAATATTATCATTTGGAGAGCCAATACCACGACGTAATTGTTGTTCCTTTCTAGCATTACTTTTACCTCGTTTTGATACTATGTATGGTGAAAAGTATGCTGGATCCTTAAATAAATTAGTTTCTGTTAAATTGGCATTATCATTTGTTGAAGAAGGTGTTTTTTTACTTTGACTGCTATTTATATTTTGAAAGGACTTGTTTATAACTTTTCCTTTAGAAATTTTTTTTGAAAAAGAAGTTTTAATTTTATTATTGCTTGAATTTTTGTGTGTTTCTTTTTCTGTCATGATGGCTGAAATATTGCTAGGCGACAGTGTCATTTTTGAATGACTACTATCATCGGAAAAAGTACTATTTCTAAGAAATTCTCCTTCTTTGTCAGAAAAGTTAAATGTCATTTCACGATTATTATTTAATGTTTCTATTGAACCGCTTATTATGCTATTATTAGGCATTTTATCATTTATATTAGTTGTTTCATTATAATCTTGATCTAATGATTCTGACTTTTCGTTTAACGAAGATATTCTATCTTCAATTTTATTGTTAATTGATTTTGAATCTTTTACAGGTGTAAGTATTATATTTACACGACCAAATAAAGGCATACTTGTTATACCGCTTGGAGCAGTAAACTTATAATTACTAGGTGCAAAAGATTTTTGTTCAGTTTTAACGTTATTTTTTCTTTTATTTTTTCCTTCAGATTTCTTTTGTTTTTTTTCTTTAACATTTTGTTTTGGTGGTACTTCGGTAGTCAATATCTCTTGTTTCCTAAGAAGACGTTTTTCAGTAGCTCTAGTTATTCTTCTTGATACTAATGTAGGTTGTGTAATTTGTTTTTGATTATGTAGAGATGATTTAATAGGAGGTAGTACACTAGAATCTTTTATCGGAGGAGAATAGTAATTATGATGGACTACGCCTACTTTGAAGGCAGGTTTTTTCTTTATCTGCTCCATTTTTTTAAGCCTATCACGTTCCGCTCTCCATTTTAATAGCTTGTGGTATCTATTATCCTTGACATCTAAACAAAAAATATAATTAATTAATAAATATAAATATATATATATATAAGTACAGAAAAAAAGACTATAAAATTATAAAATAAAATAAATGTAATCATAAATCGCATAAGCTGAATTCAAATAATATCTTATAAAATGTAATAGAATTCAATGTATAATTTGTATATGCATAGAGTTTATCTTTTCATACAAAGTAGAAAATACAATTAATCTTTACAATGGTCTACTCTAGAATCTCATCTTTATTTCTATTGCTTTTTCATTTATATTACATAGCTCATTGCATTGATCAAGTACCATCTACTTTAAATTTTCAACAATACTATTATTTCCCAACCTTTAATATCCTTAATTATAAACCAAATACAAACATTTATAAATATTAACAATTTTGAAAGTCAGTCATTAGTTTAGGATAGTCTAAAATTTTCTCAATTATGAATTCTTTTACAAAAAATACTTAGTAACATTGAGTTACCTTTTTTGTAAAGATATTAATCAATAAAAGTAAAAATTTATTTCTATTTTGTTGAATAATTTTAGCAAGACGTATAAACATAAATTTAACAGACTGTCATATAAATTCAAAAAGTTAATCTTAAACAAATTAATAAACAATCTTATACATCACTTGGTTATAATCATTCGAAAATTATTAAATTTCTAGTTTTATTGTAATAATAATAAATATGTATTACCTTCCGTTTTTTCATCAGGAATAATTTCTAATTCACGTTTTTTTGCGAAGTCTTCAATTCTCTGTTCTTTACGTTTGAGTTCGGATATTCTAGCACGCTTAGCACGATTATTTTTAATGTTTCCAAAATTATTATTTACCTTATATTGACTTTGATAATTAGCCATATTTAATGTCAATAGATAAAATTTAAAAATTTTCAAACAATATTAATTTTAATAAAATAATAACTTCCTTTAAACACGATAACTTGATATCTCCTAATAGTTTACTGGAGGTATAACTGAAAATATTTTCAAATATAACATCGCTTCTAAATTGTTTAATATAACACCTTTTCGGATTGGTCAATACTAAACTTATTTTATAGCGATGGTTTTCTTTTTGTCTAAGATTCCACCAATCAAAAAGAATATTTCTAGTGCTGCAATTTAACGCCACCTATCTTAGAAGCGTCGCAATAAACTCGGAAAAAATTTGGCGCCAATGCATTTCGTGCTAATCGTGTATAAAATTTCCAATGTATACGTGGTTGTAACTACATACATAGATAACATCTTAACAAAATTATCATTTACTCAGTGTCGTGTTAAATTGTTGTTTTCAACATTAGTTGTACGTATTTATTTATAAAGTTTTTATGAAAATTCATTGTGTGCATGTTACGCAAAACCTGTAAAAATAATACATCTCAAGTAATTATCACAAATAACCTAATCGTCGAGTTTGCAATTAGATATAGGGAAAAAACGGTACATTTTTCTAATAAATTAATTCGAAATAGGTAGCTAAGGTTTTAAAGACTATCGGATTAAGAAAAAAATTCGTTTATTTGGATCTGTGATGCTTTGTTTTGCTATAAATATGTAGATTTGAAGGGTTGTGATGAGAATTGCATAAAATATTTTAACGTGAGTGCAACCCCAGTGCAATCGAACGTTGGAATTAGAGATATTAGCGTTGCTTCCAAAACAACAAATGTTTAATGCTTTTGTTTCGCCTAGCTTAGTAGAGTATCAATGTATTCTTTTTAGAATATTAAGATATGTGCGTTATACAGTGTTTTGTTAAATATAGATTTGTGTATATGTTGTATACATGGCCGTGAATACATCGTCGATTTAATTTCTTGGAACTATCCAGAACCCTAGAAATTATTATCGCATTACTAGCGCGTGCAAAATTTTCTTGCTGATCAAATTGTACTACATAAAATTCTCTTTTCTTTTAGGGCTTCAAAACGCGCTACGAGTGCTTTAAGCGATGATTCAATTTCGATAACGCCTTTGTAAACAAGTGAAAAGATATGGCTACGGGAACGCAATCTTTTCCTAAGATTCTTAAAATGCTACGAGAGTCTAGTAGCAACAAAGAGAAAAAAGATGCTTTAACCTATATTCGCAGGTAATAAATGTCAAATTTTTCTACTTTTATTTTATTTATTTTATTATAACAATCTAAGATTTATATATTTATTTGAATCATTTTGAGATAACGTAATAATTCAATTATTATTTGATTTAAATTTATACATTTATTTACAAGTACAATTTTGCTTATCTTTAATTACGGAGTACACTTTTTTATTTTATTTTTACTTAACTTTTATTTTTAGCAATCACAAAAAGTTAGAATCTTCAAATAATATTAAAGAAGAACAATATAAGGATCTCTGCAAGTTAGTCGTGGATGCTTCTACGAGCAAAGATCAAAATATACAACATGAGGCATATGATACGCTTACTTGTATTGTGCAAAATTTGAGGAATCACAAATTAAATTTATTTGAATCGATGCAACATATAAGTAGAAAGGACAGGTTTGATTATTTCTTTTTTTATTAAATCAATGGGATCTACTTTTTCTACTTCGTATTCATTAACTTTGATATGTTATTCTTATACATTTTATGATTTTAGACTAAAAATTCTTAAATTACTAGACGTGGTGGATGATATAGCCATATTGATAGCTGCTAATGATAAGTCAATTGTTAATTTATTAAATGATTGCCTGCAAACTATACAGCCTGCCACAATGAATTGGCTTTTACCAACAGCATGTACAGAAAATTTACATAAACTAACTGAAGTAGAAAACAAAGCATTATCCAATAATCAGAAGATCGAAGAAGAGATGATTAATTATAGTCTTAATTTGTTAAGAAGATTATACAAAGTTGCTGTTGAGATGGCTGATAATAAAATACAGAGGGTATAAAGATCAAATATATTCTATTTTTATTGAAATATATTTCATTTAAATATTCTATATTAATTTGTATATATTATCATTACAGTTCGATGAAATACTAATGGAGAAAGTTATATTATTAGCTTATATGGGTCATAGGCGACAGCGTACTCCTGCTTTAAAACTTTTACAGCAAGCAATCACAACTAATCTGACCACACATGTTCGTAATGATTTACCAGATGTCTGGTCACAATATAAGACAGATTTGCAATCTATGTATTGCAAACGAATGCAACTTTTGGTATCAGTGTGTGAAATTGACTGGGCTGTTCAATGGAATATCAGCGTTCAATTGCTTGGTACGGATCTTCACCGTGGTGCGAGTTTGATAAATAACTTACTCAGTGTTGAGGAAAGAGCCTTTAAATCTTCTGATGCTGTTATACGAAGGTTCGATATATATTGATTGTTGATATTATCGATAAATAATGTTTTTCTTTAAATTATATATTTATTGTTTTTTAGGCAAGCTTTCCTTTCATGGAAATTGTTGATTGACAATTTTGCTTTAGATCCTCAAGAACTTGGAACTACAAGAAGAATAAAATTGTTGTGTATACCATTAAATGCAAAAAATAGTAAGACTGAATTAATAGCTCTCACTAAATTGGAAGTTTGGTGGCATTTGATTATTAAACTTTTTAAAGATATTGGCAAATTTGTTGAACCCGTGTTAACGCAATTTTTGAACTTTTGCTTTGGTCCACTTGGAGATACACCATTACTTTCATCTAAATGCGATGTTGCCTCTCCTGGCAAGAGATTTTTTAAAACAAAATTAGTTGCCTTGGATGCCTTATCTCAGCTTCTTGTCGCAAAACAAGAAAATCATATGCTTCATTCACCAATTTTAGAGGAAATGCTTCCAAATTGTATATGTGGTACAATTTTTCAACAATGTTTTAAAAGTATCATACATAGCGTTGGAGAAGCCATACTTATTTTGAGCCAAATTAATGATAAAGAAATGAAAAATCGATATCAAGTAGGAAAACTTTTATGGTCTAGTTTAGTTAATTATGCTCAAGAATCGAAGACAGAAATAAAGGTGAGAAGCAAATATATCAATTAAAGATTTTTTTTCCTGTGTACATATTAACAATTAAATACAATTTTCAGGATCTCGTTTATAAAGACATTTTATTAATAATAAATGAATTGGGAAATCATATTGCTGATAAGCCAATGATCCAGGATTTAATTCTTGATGTTATCGTTATTGATTTACCTAATTTTAAGGATATTCAAATCCACAGAGAAATGTTATTGGACTTATTGTTTAAACTTTTCTCTACATCAATTCTGCCAAAAATCAAGAAGTTAGTATTATATACATTTGTTGTTCCCAAATAATATACATATTATTTTAAGATAGATTGACTTTATTATGGCATTTAATTTAAAGGAATCATTGCAAAGGACTTAATTGTTTATTATGGGAGTGTGCTAAGTCAAAAATAAGAAATGAGTATTGCTCAAATATATTGGATTTCTTGAGACAGGTTTTGGACAAATTAATAGAGATTAATGTAGAAGATAAATCCACGTGAGTGATTTAAATTTCGATTAGAAAGCGAATAAACATCATATTTATATCATTTATTTGTTTAGAACTATTATACCTGAAGTATGGTGTATCGTAGCAGAAATATTAATAACGTATATAGAAGATACAGGTAAAATCAATGAAGGCAATGCTGCCCAACATAATTTCAAGACTACAGAATATATTTTAAAATTTCCATTTACGCAAATATTATCGAAGGATTTAAAACAGGTTTTTATATTTATATATAATTACATATACATTAAATAATATTATAAACTTAGTAAATTGGTAAATATATTTAACACGATTTATTAACAGATTCTAGAAATTAGTAACACTTGGAAAAAATTATACAAGCAATTCGATTTACAAGGAGATTTGATTGTCACAGTAAAATCTAATGAAATACTATTAAATACCATGAAAATGATGCAGAGTTGTTTAAATAAGAATAAGGATTGTAGCATTTGTATATCTTACTGTTTGGACATATTATTAAGTAATATAAATTATAATGATTTATTGGGTATGGTAATATGGATCTCTATAATAATTTAAAAAAAAGATCTATTTATCCCGTGATATTTATATTTATTAAATTTATTTTTAGTTCGAAATGAAGTAACATGTATCATGGATTATTTAATAGATCTCATTAAAACTAATCTCAATAATTCACAATTTATTAATTGTGATATCGTCTTGAAAGCATTATCTGCAGTGCTTATTACTATATATGGTTATGATAAAAACAAGGCATTATTATGTTTGGAATATTTGAGATCAGTAATTGAAATTGTGCTCATATCTTCAGTTGGAACGTCATTGAAAGAGGTATGATAATCAAATAAATGAATTTCATGCGATACTTTATTTTTCAATGTTTATCGTTAATAATAAGATTTATTTATTTGTAGAGTATAGGTTTATGGGAGACAATACTTATCATTATTAAAGGTCTTGATAAAAGTATAAGTTCAGAATTTTTGTTGTTATTTAAAGAAGTTATAATCAAATCTGTAAATCACTCTAATATGGAAATAGCAATGCACACATTATCGTTTTTGCAAGAAGAAAATAATTTCGATGATAAAGAAAAAATCATAATTCAAGAGATACATAATAGAATAAAACCAGATAAACTGCTATTTAAATTAAATGATGAGGGAAATAAATTAGAAGATAAAGAGAAATCTGCGAAACAAGTTAAGATGGCAGGCAGCTTTTTAAATAGAAAATCTGCAAGTTCTAAGGTCGTATTTACCACTGCACAGAAAGAAAATGATGGAAAAAGGGTATCGTTACCTAATCCAGAAACACAGGTAGATATTTTATATATATATACACATATATATTTATATACAGGGTGTTAATGTATCAAGTACACGTGCACTCGATTCAGTTTCAGCTCAACAAATGTAATTACTTAATTTTTGTGTTTCTTAATATGTTCAAAAATATTGTCAGTATGATATTTCTTGTATCAGTTCTACTCTTATGTTTATCGGACAAGACTTTTGGTTTCCAGGCTATTTGAAAAATTTTCAAATTTATCGAGTACACGTAAACAAATTTTCTTATACATTATTTACTTAATTTTGTATGTAGAGTCACTTACTTACTCGCGTGTACCATCAGTTACATGACACCCTGTATATAAATATCGAAAAACAGGTTTTTTATGTTCTATATTTGTTCGGGTAGGAATACGTTTATATTAAAACAGATGTAAAATACGATGTTAATCGTTTGACTGAGCATCAAAAAGAAATATTAAAAAAGAAAAGAGAAGATATCCCTGCATTGTACAATGACCTTTCACAATCAACTTCACAAAGTAGTCAGCATTTACAGGAATGGTTTGATAAAAGAGGTAAACATATTAATGAGGTTGATCATGCACAGGACACTAGAAAAGATGATACTGTAACAGAAGAAAATGTTGATCATGATGCTAACAAAGAAAACACCATTGACTCTACAGTAACGGAATATAGAGTCGCTGATAAAACAGACACTATTAGTAGTACTGATCTGAAAGCAGTACAACAGAGTGTTCCACCAGTACAATCTACAAGTCCAGTAAATGAAAATAATACATCTGATGATTTATTCAAAGAACAGACTAGTACGATATCCGAGACTTCTGGACTTGAAAAATTGGAAACATCATTTAATAATGATAGCCAAGGAATGTATGAGCACGAATTAGATTCTGTTGCAAAACGATTGAATTTCGAATCTCGAGAAGAATTTCCAGATGATAAAGAATCTGAACAGAGATTGTCTCCATCGATATTAGGAAGTGGTAAACGACGTAATCGTAATAGTACGGCGAAAGTAGATACCAATGAACTCAATTTTGATAAAACCACAGATATTCAGGTTGAACAAAGCGAACCTAAAATAATAAGAAGATTAAGAACGAAATCAATTATAACTAAACAAAAAAGAGGTATAAAACGTAAATATGCTTCAGATAGTGATTCTGATGAAGTCATTTGCCAACGAAGAAGAAAAAAATATGTTTCTGAAATTCCTAGTGATTCTGAGAGTGTAAGATCCTTAGAAAATGAAAATTTTGATGAATTAAAAGAAGAACGATTGAGCCAACGTACAAAAAATGAGATGTCGAGGTTAAAAATAAATATGGTATTTTATAGTGCATTAACAAATCGTCGAAGATCTAAACAGGAAAAGGTACAAGAATCTGATGGCGAGACTAAAACTCTACGAATGTATGTACGAAAAAGTCCAGACTCAAAGAATAGCGATGAAACTAAGTCAAGTGTATGCGGTCAGTCTACATTTAAAAAGGAAAATAGGAAAAGTTTTAAGTTTGAGGAAAACAAAAGTGAAGAATTAAATATGATTGATTCAACGGAGAATTCTTCAGAAAAGGAAACTAATAAATATAATACCATCGGAGATTCTAGATCTGATGAAAGTACAAACGTATTGCCTGAAGTAACAGATAGTATCAATGTTGATATTCAAGATGAAATCACAGATAAGGATACCTCGCCGAATGTTAGAAAAATAAAAGAAAGTAAAAAGAAAATGAAAGAATGCAACGTGAATACAAGTGAACATGAAAAGACTAAAGACTGTATAAATAAAGATGAATCATTATCATGCCCAGAAGATGGAATAGAGGATATTATACAAAATTCACAAGTAGAAAACACAATATCAAAATTAGAAGAAAAATACAATGATAAAAAATGTTTCATTAAAATTAATAAAATTGATCAAATCATAAATGTTCCGGTAACGAAATCTTCTAATAAAGATAATGTTTCGACAGAATTTACTTCAGTAAAGAAAAATACAAAAGAAATACCCCATGTACCTAAAAAGATTTCAGAAGATAACACTACAATTGACGGGACATCAAACATAGAAGATAACACTGTTGAAATGGTTGTAAATACTTCTTCGGATCATGAAATTAGTTGTATTCAACGTGAAGATGAAAAGAAGACAGTTTTGGAAGTATCGCAAGTAAATAATTCACCTACAAACAAATTATCTGCAGTAGTTGCACCGTCACCTACAACTAATATTGATCAACTTTTAAAGTTAAAAACTTATCGACATAAAGGGGGTCGCGCTGCTCATATGTTAGGTTTAGTTACAAAACAAATAATAACGGAGAATAATAGTCAATCTATAAAAGCGGAGGAGGATGTAATGATGGTAAAAAAGATTAAACTCAATAAAGATGGAGAAAACGAGGCGCAGATAGGAAAAAAAGATAAAACGGCGATATTTAAAGATAATGATAAAATTGTTGGTCCATGTAGTAGTCGTCAAGAAAAAATATTTAATAATATGAAATCTGGGGAATATACTATTCCATCATCTTCGCCAGTACCATTGTTTTGTACTTTAAAAAATAACGGAGAAAAAATTTCTCCCAATGTGGATAAATCAATACCTGATTACATGCTAATCAGTTTGGATAATGTAAATGAAGAAGGAAATGACGGAAGTTTATCGCCTTCTCAAAGAAAGTCAGAGCTACCTATGCTGGAATGGTCCAATGCAAATCCTCCATCATTAACAGCATCACCTAGTGCAAGTATTTTGAAACGTAATCGTTTGAATCTAACAGAAAGTGATTTAGAAAATACGACACCAAGCAAGGTATTTTATTTTTCGTTTTATATATTTATGTATGTATTTCTGTATCTTTAGTTAAATATTAACTTGTTTTTTTGTTTTTTAGAGGAAACGAGTGAGTTTTGCGGATCCTCTAGTTTCCAAACAGATGGGTTATGAGATTGTGATTACTGAAAGCACCGATAAACCAAATAAATTACCTCCTCCAATTGTATTGATTCGTAAGAATTATTCGCCTTTACGAGCGAAACAAACGAAACTTAAATTCGTTCAAATTGATTCAGATAAAGAGGATAAGAACATTGAAATGCAACAAAATTACGAATGCGAAGTTGACTTACAATGTGAAGGGGAGAACGTATTATTAACAAATATAGCGGAAGAATTGGAATCTAATGAAAGTATGATTATAGATGATAATACTACCTGCAGTTTTTCCGAGAATATGAACGAGAGTTTAGAAACTAAGTTATACACCGCAGTTTCACTTGATAATTTGTCCAAAGAATTAGAAATGGTAGACAACAAATCTATTTCTAAAAAGACGTCGTCGCTTTCATCGTCGCTTTCATCGTCGACTGAAAATGGCAAAATATTCCAGTCCCAAGAATCTGAAACTCAGCAAGATATGTTTGGCAGTATAGATGACAAAAATAATATACAACGGCCAGAAAAAAAGGATAAAGGTGTGGATAATCAAAACGATTCAGTAGATCTTTCACAATTAAGTATTATAACTAATGAAGACATTTTGGAAGACACAGTAGACGTGGGAAATATTACTAGTTTCAATACTACAGTAAATTCGGATGAAATACGTTGTACTAAACCATTACAAACAACTAGTACTCAAAAATTAGAAAATATTGCAGATCATGATACTTTAACTGTAACAGATTCCATTTTTGGAAATTTATCTCCAAGTCAATCAAGTGAATCTAACGTAACATATTCTAATCCAGAACTCTTAGATGACACAGATGCAATTTATGGAGAATTGGTGTCATGTCAGCATTCCATAAATTCCTTAACACCATACCTCACTTATCGATCGTGGACTAGACAATTGAATACTTATTTTACAACTAGAAATATAGTCACTATTGGTGATTTTGCACAGTTGACCGCGCGTAAACTAAATAGGGTGCCTATAAAAAATCGTTTAAATAAACTTAATTTTGCTAGACATATTTTGGATCATCATATCAGCAAAAATATATCGAAATTAAAACTTATGAAGGGTTGTCAAGAACTTCATTGTAATATTTCGTATGTTGATAATGAATGTGATTCGACAACTTGTTATTTACAAAATAAAGAACTTGAATTAATGAAGCAAACAGAATCGATTACAAATACAAACATCAATTCATCTATTACAGAACCAAGCGACATTAATGTTTCATCTCAAAAGTCAGAAATTATTGAGGTATCAATGGCCGATTCAAATGATACGACTAGATCTATCGGTGTTTGCACCGATCCTACCTTATGTCCAAAACCTCCAAGTGTAGCAACGAAATCTGTTGAAGCTCAAATGGCATTAGAAGATCTTTTGGACGAAATTGATGTTAATTTAGTAATGCAAAGTGCCGTCAAACGATCTTCTCCTGAAACAATACTTGGACATTATAAGGTAAGAAAAAGTATAAGTTTTATTTATGTTACTTTTGTTTTCATATAAACCTATATAACGTAATGAAAAAACAAAAAAATATTAATTTGTTATAGCTGAAAACGAGATCTTTGCCAGAAGCAGATTTCGAAAAAGAAACCCTAAGAATACTCGGACTTAACAATACTGAAAGTTACTGCGAAGCGAAATTAAAAACTGTATGTCGTGGTTGCGGTGTTAATAAAGTTCTTTTAAGACTTCCCGATATTTTTAGTGGCGATAAAAAATTTTTCCATAAAGTTCTCAGTGCTTATAGAAAGAAAATAACGATTGACGATTGTATGAACGTTTTTGATTTAAAGGAAATAAAAAATTATGTAGGTGAACAATATAAATCTGAGGAACTGGCCGCAATGTTATCAATGATATTGAAAAAGGAAGAAGAAAGTGGTATTAAAACTCCTATAAGAGATCTGTCGTGTTTTAGTGATATGTTGAAGAGACTTCCCATGGATGTAATAATTAGTCATACTGTTGCAAACGATGAACTTATACCACCGCGACTCGTTTTGGATATTGCTTTGCAAAATAGTAGTATGACCGATATAGCAGAAACGCTCACATCACAGAATTCAAATCTTATACAAGAAGTGTTCAATAAGTTGTGGTCTACTGAATTAGTACTTTCGCGTGTAGAACAAACAAGTGAAAGAGAGGAATTGCTGAAAATTTATAAAGCTATTAGTTCAAAACTAAAACCCGAAGAATTATTAGACGCATATCACGAGGCGATGAAAAATAAATTATCTCTTGATGCTACTGAAAAATAAAAATAAAAGATTATTTCTATAAAAATATTTAAATAATCATTGTAGAGTTATTATTAATGAGTATCATTGATGTAATCATTAATCTTACATTTATATCTCATTTACTTTACACGAATTTAGTATAAGCATATTATAGGACAAACGAACGAATCATTAAACATTATTCACTTTATTTTCTTTATTCGTTGTGATATTTGGATATATAATGTATCCGATTGTCATATAAACACACAATATATTTTAGTTCACTTTATAATTGAAACGAAAGTAAACAGCTTTTATTGTGTGCTGGATGTGTTAACGATATTCTAATATTGTATATACTTACAAGCTTTTATAAAAGTTGAAGAAATTGTCGTTCTTTTTGATTGTTTAATTTATTCGAAAATTAATCAAATAGAAATCGTAAATTGTCAAGCGAAATAAGAAGAGTAGCCATTCTTTTTTTACTTGTTAATTCTCGCTAAGGTAAATTAGGATAAAATAACGATATTTGAAAAACAATCTCTCAAATAGACAGATAAAAGGTGGATTTTTAATAATATCTCTTCATCGATGAATTAAATTTCAAAAGAAAGACTATATCAAGAAAATTACGGTTTCGCATGAACTTTGATGATAAATTTTAAAGGAGATATTAAGTAATCTTTCTACGTCGTCATATTAGAATTAAGCATTTATTATTGTATATACGTTCATGTATATTGGTTATAATTATTAACAGTCAAATATATTTAACGACTGCCATTCTTCGTACAAAATGTTTCATTTCAATGTTTTTCTGTATCTTATAATTTCTGTTGTCGAATAATTAACACATGCATAATTCTATAATGAGTTCGATATTTTGACATAATTCTGATGCAACCCTTACAATTTATGCTTTTTTAATTAATTAAAAAAAAAAAACGAGGGGGAACCACATTTTTTGTCGTTTGTTCAAAGTATATGTATGTACTGGTAATTATGACAGCGGATTAAACGCTAAAATTGATAATAATTAATTTATATTATAAAATAAATTATTATATGTTGAATATAATTTTAATTTAATTAATAAAAATGTGTGTTTAATAATTTTTCATTTAGTCCTCTGTTATAATTACCGTCACAAACAACAATACTTAGCCGTATGTCTGTATATAATCGGCACTTTCTCCTTTTGTCCGACTATAGTTGCTATTATTGACTCGTACTACTGATCTACCCACCGGCAGTACGATTATTGCCACCCATGTACTTACTACTCGTTCGTTGAACTTTTACCTTATAAGAACTATTTTTCTCTATGATATTTACATCTCTAATCTCTTTTTTTTTTTTAATAAAAATATCTTGACATACTTTATAGAGTAAATTTTGTTTAATTCTAAATTAAATAAAAATTCACATAATAATATTGCAGATTTCAACTCGTTAGCTTGAAAATATCAAACAACTTTAGTAATCCGATCGTCTTATATTAGTTGAGAATGATTTATTTAGTAGACACGTGGTTTTCCCAGAATACGGAGTAATCCCAAAAGACATGGTTTCAAAATATGATGCCAATCGTATTCGACTTTACTGAAACATAAGATATCACGGTTCTCGTTTCCTTTTCCCAAGGTACGAGGAACTACGTCATGGGAAACTCAGGATGCTTATTTCTATTTGCATATCCTTATCTGACTTTTATTTATATTTTCCAATGTTAAAAATAGGATTTACGAGATGAAATATACGCCCTCTCATCTAAATATGTAAGTATAAGTATATATTTAAAATATTACAAATAATAAAGTAAATGTGAAAATGAACAAACAAATAATGAAAAAAACGAGAAGAAGCTTTTTGATTTTGATTTATTGAAGGATTTGTTCGTTTTGGTAAAACGTACGTTCTTTCGCGGATCTATATATGTACGTAGATACATATATATATATATTATATATATGTATAAATAAGTAGGTTTGTGGAATGGGCACGAATCCCAATACCCTTTATACGTAAACAACGCTTGAAATCAAATTTCCGGCCGTCTCGTGAAAGCGTACGCACTCGCGCGCATGTGTTACATTTAAAATAGTTATCTTACACTAGATTCGATGTTTTCACGAACATTTACAAATCAGTCGAGTATTGTTACGATACGTATTCCTTTTTAGAGCATCAATATCATAGATTGGACATACAAATATTGTAAGTCAAATTTATGCGATAAAAATATTTTGTTTTTAGACTAAATGGTTTAACTATATACATTTACGCACATATATATATATATATATATAAGACTAAAACTCTTATTATTAAGTGAGGATAACCAACAAACTAAAATTTGTTTTTCTGAAAACCAAAATTCAAATTGCTATTTATTATATACATTATTTAATTACATCAATCACTATATCTAAATACCCTTACCTGAAAACCAAAAAAACGACAATTAAAGTTTATTATTCCCACTTATTCTAAACAGTTTATTTATTTATATTTATAACGAATATTCTTTACTCCTTTTCACATCTGCTTTATTTTGTATTCTCTCCCTTCCTTTGTTTATCAATCGCCACTCATTTCTTTCTACCGATTTTATTAATCGATCCTTCCAACGAGAGCTGCTTGAAGTGCGACAAAACACATCAAAGGAATACATTTCCTTTACATATATATATATATATATATATATGAGTATATTATTTTAATTTTAATTGAAAATTGCGTACAATCTGTGTACGATTTTTCCAGACTTTGCAATGAGCAAGAGACCAAATTCCGAATTAGAGAAAAATAGATGCAGATAGATACTAGATAAATATAGCGCGAGTATGTTCAATGAAATATGATTGTAAAAATGAAGCTGGAAGATACGATTTTGGTTTTTTTTTTTTTTTTTTGTTTAACTCTTTTTCTTTTCTTTTTTTTTTTCCCCTCAACACGCAATAATCCTCGCATATTAGCTTCGGTCGTGATTTTAAAACTGCCTTCATTTCTTTTCCTTTTCTTTCTCTTTTTTTATTCTTTTTCTCCAACTCTTTCGTTTCTCTCTCTCTCTTTCTTTTTTTTTTTTTTTTTCTCTCCCTTTTTCTGTATCTATTTCTCTCCCTGGGGTTGGCTCGAAAAACAAGAAGGCTAGAAGCGCATGAAATATACGCGTATTGCGTGCCGGTTACACCATTTGATGCAGGTGTGCGTAAATATTCAACCATCATCGAGTATGTAGGTGTTCCTATGGGGGGTCGAAACGCCTGCGCGGGGTGATTTCCACCTTATATAAGGAGCCAACGCTGTACGAAGCGGTATTACTCACTTTTGGAAATCCGTCTAGAAAGGACGCGTGGTATCTTCATAGAAAATGGGCTTAACTGAAAGCTTCCTTGTAAAGCTACTACTTTACATCGGCGTAATCAACGCGATTTATCTTCCCACGGTGAGTTATTTTCTCCCATAATGTAACTGCGAATACGCATTTTGTTGTCGTTTTTTTTTTCTTTTTTTTTTACATGTACGTATATTATTTATTCATTTATTTATATCCCCTTTTTCTTTCGTTTAATTAATTACTATTTGTTTCCATTTTTTCAGTTCAACCTATTATTTCTTTTCTTTTTTTTTTTTTATTTTAATTTAATTTATTAAGGTCATAAAAGTTAGATAAACATTTAAAAGTATTCGTATTCGATTTGATTCGATAAAGAAGTATTGTTATTTTTCTTATTTTTGTTTTTCTTCTTTATTATTGCGAATTTTAATCAATCGCAGACAATTCGGATCGTTTAATTGACAATCAGTGGAATTAACGAAACGCGTAGGAGAAATAATTGAGGAGTGTTCGATGATAGATTGATTCGAATGAATAACGGTACGCGTAGAATGTTAGATTCGTTATTCATACTCAATTTTCTTCGATTGAAAGTTCCAAATTGTCATGATTTTCGGATCGTGATGTAGAAGATCGATGGGATCCCATTGAAGGGATCGTGATTATTATTATTATCTTTTAAGAAAATGCAAATGTTAATGGAGAAATTCGATTTATTCGGTTGTTCATTTCCTCTTGATAACATGATTCATCATTTATTTATATTTATTTATAGATTTAGTTGTTATCAGTGGAGTACTACAAAAGTGATCTCTGATAACGTCTTTCACGCGTCAAGAGTTGTTTGCGAAAGCTCTAGTTTAAACGAAAATTGTAGAATACTTGTTAAAGGATACTCACGATCACCACATTAAGCTCATTGACCTAGATTCTTTGTGCGTATTGCAGTGTATACTTTTCTGGCTTATGACATACGTAATCATTTTTTGTTTTATAATTACATAAATAAATACGAACGAATATAATTTTCAATTTAATTGGGTTATTCGAAAAAAATTTCTGTCAATTTATAAATATGATATATTAGATATGAATATTTTTTATATATATATATATATATATATACACACATCTATCGTAAAATGT
>NW_014569757.1:0-16022 GCF_001313835.1 Polistes canadensis | reverse complement strand
AATATAACTTCTATTTCATATATATATTTTATATCTTGTTATCTTTTTATCGTTAAAATAACGAAAGAAATATGTAATCCCTAAAAAATATGATATATTATCTACAATTTTCTCTCATATTTTTGTATTTATTCGAACTTCCGATTATACAATCTTACCTTGAATAACAAGATTTATCCATTTATCACGAATAAAAAGATACAAGGGTTTTGCGATCATGGAAATATATTTCTTGGAGAGAATAAATAAGTAAGTATATTAGTACTAAGGTCATTAAAGTAGTCGAGAGAAGAGAGGATGGAAAAGTTTGCGAAAAAACTTACGAGAAAAAGAAGTTCTTTACTTGAAGAAACTGTCAGAAAATAAAAAGACAGTGAAAAAAGAGAGAGAGAGAGAGAAGATAAACCGCTAATAGTATTTCTACAAATTGACATCGTTAAATTAAAAAACTTCCTAAAGAAGAAAATAAGAATAAAGAGAGAGAATAAAATACACGAAGAAAGATTACCTATTTTATTAAAACTTAACAACCATTATATAATATTTTTTATTGATATTATTATAATAACTAAAAATCTCGTGTCAATTTATAAATATATATATGAAATAGAAGTTATATTTTTCTCTTTCAAGTCACGTGCGTTTTACAACGTTCGACATACTATTTTTATGATCCTTTACACGAGCTTGTAGTTTTGTAAGATTTCACGCGTAAATTCTCTTGAATTAATTCTCGTTAAAAAGCGTCGTCCACCAACGTGATTTGTGTGAACGATAAGCCAGTGAATAGGATAGTAATTAACTTTTTATCTTACTTTTTTTTAATAAAAAAATCCTGATTTCGAATCAGACATTGGTTGGCATTATATAAATTTAACAGATTGTAAATTTATGCAACGAGAAAAAATTCGAAACAACTTTTCACCGCGTTTCTTTTATATCTCATTATATTTTTTTTTCCATGGATAATATTTGTTATGAAGTATTTCATAAATATTTCGTAAAATATAAAATGAAACGTTTTATAGTGGATAATATTAATTGGAGAATTTTCGGATTGTTCATTAATTATATTATTCGTCTATATATATATATATATATATATATATACTTTAATTGTAAAATTTCGCATGGTTTTAGTTCTCGATCGATTATCGGGTTCAGTTAACTTCGTTTTATTGCATACCGTTCAGGTTTCTTGTTTCCTTCTTTTTCTTTGACGTGCCTATCATATTAATTCTTGAAAAAAATAAAACAAAGAAAGAAGAGAACAGAAATAACAAAATAGAAATTTATATTAAAGTATCGAAGATTTAAATACACGTTTTAAATTGAATTAAATGATAAGTGGAAAAATAATGGTAATACAAGTATTTGGTAATAAGTTGTGGGTGTTCTTTAAACTGAAAAAAAATAAAAGGAATATATTATATTAAATGATTGTTAATTAATCGAAAGAAATGTATATTGTTGTCTAAAAGCATGGATTATAAGTTCGATGTACTTTCCTTTTCGAAATCCATTGTTAGCACGTTGGCACGTGTTTTTTTTATTCAATGTTGTTTATATGACTTTCCGTAAAAAGAAATTCTATTTTATGTATGTTACATATATATGCAACCTTCGGGAAACCATATAAACAACATTCAATAAAATAACTTTCATACAGGACAATGTGTCAGTCTAACGGAAGATTTCGAAGAGTTGAGTGCATAAATCTTGTAGATTACACTTTTAGACAACAATATAAATTACCTTCGATTAATTAACAATTAATCTAATACATTAATACATTCTACTTATATTTCAGATTGTTTAAACATATGTACATTGAATTAAACATTACATACTTATTAATGTATTTTGAATATTAAATAATTTCGATTTTATGTTTCATGAGAAACAAACATTTTATTCTCGAAGTCATAACTGTGCATGAGTTTTAAGAAAATATATACTTTAGTTAAAAAAATTACATAAATATTAAAAGAATGTTAAAATTAAAATGTTATAATCTTAAATTTACTTTATAACGAATATTATTCCCGTTATAGACATGCGCAACTTTCTCGGAAAGTCATATAAACAATATTTAATAAAAGAACTTTCATAGAGGATAATGTCTCAGTTTAATGGGGTATTTCAAGGAAGATGGTGCACCGAACATATATACATACATTTCCTTCGATTGATTAACAATTATTTTAATACTCTAATCCACTTTACTTATATTTAAGATTGTTTATTAAGATTGTTT
This sequence comes from Polistes canadensis, assembly GCF_001313835.1. Lineage (NCBI taxonomy): Eukaryota > Metazoa > Arthropoda > Insecta > Hymenoptera > Vespidae > Polistes > Polistes canadensis. Next base: position 13,765 of record NW_014569757.1, on the reverse strand, counting down.
CATTAAAACATTACATATATCTTATTACCGTATTTTGAGTAGAAAATAATTTTTTCTATGTTTTTTAAAAAAAAATGAATGTTCAATTTTTAACAATGGACCATTTATGTACGTTACTTTCGTATTAGTTTAATTCACTTATTAGAAATAATTCTTTCAAGTGTTAAACTCATATATGTAACGAAGATAGGTATACTAATGTATTTATTTTGAAATTGTTTTTATTCTAAACATATTATATTAATAGTTTTCAAGTAAAAATCTAGTAAGGATAACGGTATACGATTTTAAGTGATACTCATTGTATGTATATGCTAAAATCGAAAAGGGAAGGTATACATATAGATAATCGTGAATGGATACTGTATGTTATATATAATACATGAACATAGAGACCATGTTAGGTAAATGTAATAGAGAGTATAAGCAGCAAAGGACAATTGTTTGTTTCCCCTTTCTCAAAGTTTCTTCTTAGTTAGATTTCTATTATAATATCGAAGAAGTTCTTCGTAAACTAGGACAATTTTTTCAATTATAGTTATAGAGAATCCGGAAAATCGCGTGAGAGTTGATTCTTGCCAATGTTACTTTTACATGAAAAGAAATGTGTTCTCTTTCTCTCTCTTTTTCTCGTTAAATTTTTATATAAAAAAACAAAAAACAAAATTTTTTCCTCTTTTTCCTTTCTATTTCTTTCTTTTTATTCATTACCAACAACCCGCCAAAGAAAGTTAATTACAAGTTCTGTAAAAGATCGGTTCGTTTTTTTAAAACGATTGAAGACTTTCACGCCAATCGGATTGGTAAAGGAACGAACATTCGAGGTATAAAGTCCGACGTTTAAACGAGATCTTAGCCGAAGCGAAAGGTAAAAGGGGAGGATAACGAATCTTCTAAGAAGATCCTGTTTCGCTTTTCAAGTAAGGAATTAGGTTGGTTGGTTCGTTGGTTGGTACGTTTAATTGAACGGGAATATTATATTGTGGGTAGGAAAATAACATAATTCATTCCATAATTTATCAATACGGAATAATTAATAAAAATAATTGATCATTTATTTTATAACTATGAGATATATAGAATTTTAATCGGCGAACTAATTTTCATATTATGTAGATTGCTTTGATTAATAACTAATTTCAATATTTGTGGTATTTAGTATCTCGATAATTAATAATAGTAAAACATTTCGTATACGAATAAAATACGAATAATATTTTTATATTTGTACTCTTTTGATAATATATTTTATTAATATTATTATTTGTATATATATAATTAACGTATTTATTAATATTTTTCTTAGATTAGATTTTTCAATAAAAATAATTTATTTATTAAAATGTAAAAAACAATATTAGAGACAATAAAATGTTATTTCTTGATGAATTTCATAAGTTTTATTTTCTTTATCTTTTAAGATATATAAATGAAAAAGATAATTAACGTTAAAAATGAACTTTGCAACAATAGACGTTTCTTTAATCGAGAATGTTTACGATACGCGATGTAATATAATTTGAATACTTCGAATCAATTATTCATAAAACCTTTTAGGTGGGAACAAAACGCATTAATCATATCCACGCGAACGAAGCACGATGTCATCTGATATGTTCCTGTCTATAGAATGGTTTCGTACGCTTGCTGTGATTTATTGTTGTCATTCACAGCGGCGACGAGTATGATAAGTGGTGTTTCCATTGATGAAACTTTGACGTGCCTCTTCTTTTTTCTTCTTGTTTTATTTTTTTTTATTTTTTACCCCCCACCCCCGCCCTGCCCCCCTCCCACCTCCTTTTTTATTTCTTTTTACAACTCTTTATAAAAATAATAATGTTCGCTTATTATAAATTTGTATAATAAATTTTGACAAAATTACCATATTTTTTTATTTTTATTTTAATTTCATTATATCGTACACATGCATATTTTACACATTATCGATTGAAATGAATTATTAGAGAAAATCAAAGATAATTTTGTGATTCAATTAACAAAGATAAGAAAAGGATAAGCATGAAAATGATACTTGAAGTTGAATACATCTTGTTAATTCTATAGATCTTTATGCAACAGATACACCACAGATATAGCTGTTTCTAATTAGTCGAAAGTTATTTAGGAGTATTCACAGCAAAGATCCTCTTTCTCTCTCTCTCTCTTTCTCATTCTCTCTTTCTCTGTTTCCTTGTATCATCATTTTGCAAAGAGTTAAGCTCGAACTAATGACGCAGAGATCTAATAAACTTGACTTACTATTAATTCGTGGATTCTGTTCAACGTTAAGAGGATCTCTCTTTCTCTCAGTGTCTTCATTTTCTAATTATCCGAGAAGGATATAGTTCCATCGTCCTTCCCAATTTATTTATCAAACTCTGTGTGTGTGTGTGTGTGTGTGTGTATGCTTATATTTTTTTATATCTCAGATAAGGACATTTTCGTGGGCGGTTTACATTGGTATTGGTGTTGGTTGATTCAACGAAGAGTAAACGATGTCAATGGTACAGGGTCGTCCTTTTCAGGACATTCAAACGTCGTTCGAGGGATCGACTTGAAGGTCTGATATCGATGTATCAACGATATGCCATTAAAAACTGACTTTAGCCCTATGTATATATATATATATATATATATATATATATATATATATATATATATANTTTATTGTCGCGAAGAAAGCTTTTCCGAACGATCCTTCCTCTCTTACACCAGACACATACATACATATATATATATATATATACATATATATATAGGTATATAGGTATATATATACCTTTTTCTTTTTCTTCCCCTAACGAAATTTCTTTCTTTTTCTTTTTTTTCTTTTTCTCATCGGATTATCGATGGTCGCTCGTGCGAAAAGCTTGTCATTCAGTGGGCGTTTCGATTTTGTTCAATAAACGTGATTAAAAGATATAATAATAATAATAATTTATATGTATCTATATATATATATATATATTATATATCGTTAATGCTTTCTTTTCTTTTTTTATTTTTTCCGTAAGAATGATAACTTCTTTTATTCGTGAAATTTATCTTTCGAATGATTCGAACAAATCGTCCGGACAAAAAGATAACGATTAGAAATATTCAATGTGCCAAGTTACACGTCAAAGACATCTATTTCTTTTTTTTTTTTTTTATAGAAAATATATACTTACCTTACTTATATATTATATATATGTATGTATATATAATACCCTTTAGTCGCGTATTAAAGAATATGACGAAACAATATCGTACTTTTCTCTTTGAATGATTTCTCTTCGAGGAAGAATTTAGTACTCTTTGATATATCCCGATATAGATATTTACTTTTTATCTTTTTCTTTTTATTTTACTTTTCTTTTATTTTATTTTCATTCCTTTATCTTTTACTCTTACTATATTTTTGACAAAATTTCAAGCTTTACGTTTAGGAACGAGGTCGAGGTATTATCACCGATACCAGATGATATCCGACTTTTTTTTTAAGCCAATTCGCGTAGACGTATATGTATATATATATATTGTATATATATATTCGGTTCGATATTCGGGACCATCCCTTATTTTCTACGAAAACGTTCTAGGTCCGTTTATTTTGTTGTCGTCATTTATTTTTCCCTGAACTGCAAATGATTTATGAAAACCGTAGACGATTGTAGTACGTACACGCAGCAGAACAAATTACTGCGAATAACTGTGTTATTTCGAACTCGGTTAGTTAGAAATTTACGATGGAAAGTTATGTCTTTAACGTTTCTTAATCGAATTCGAAGCGGAAAATTGATTTACGAACGATGAATGATAGATGGAACATACCGCTTCACGTAAGATTCGTAAAATTAAAAAAAAAATATCAGTTTATCGTGAAAATAATTGTAATTGTTCGATAATCGTTACGATCGTCGAATCGTATGAGATCGAACATTAGAAGTTCATAAGTTTATCGAGGGGATGCTTTAAAAAACTTTATCATTTTCTTTTACGAACAAATCGTAAAGTTCTTCTTTTTATCGTATTGGTAAATCCGATAAAATTCTGTCATTGACCCTTTCGAAGAATGTTCTTCACTCGGAAGAAAATAACTTCGAAGAGTATTCGACTATTGGTTACATTTATTGCGATTTCTATGCCACCCTTCCTTCCTTCCTTCCTTCCCTTCTTTTTTCCTTCTTTCCATTTAGTCGAATATTTCACAACTCGAAAGTCCGTTTTTTATTTGTGATTATTTTTTCTCCTTTTACTTTTGTTGATTTTACTGTTAAGATACTTGTGACGAAGAATAATTTAAATATTTAACTAGCACTATTTATACCAGTTAATTACTCTCCAAGCTCAAAAGAATCCACCCACATGAGAACTAGTAAAAAATTAAACTTAACTGAAATAAAGGACGTGCTATCTTTTTTCATTTATATAATAATTTACCAAATGTCTACGGACAAATTGTAAAGATGTATGAAGTTAATACAAAAAAAAAAAATAAAATTACTTTCCATATTTTCGAGTATTCTTAGGGTTGCAACATATAAACAGAATTCTAGAGTTAGTCGAAAGTACAACTTGAGGAATTTCATTTAATCTTAGTGCGGTAGGAATAATTAACAGTTAGTTTTAATGAAACGAAATAGTAATCAAAACGCTTTCTTACACACGTGATATAAAATATATTTATTTTGAAAATTAATAACTTGGGATTATTTCTAAAATTATTATCATAATTTCATCATGTTGATTTAATTAAAAATTTATTATTTATTTATTTATTTATTTACAATTGAATCGAAAAGATTGTATGAAATATTTCATGAAGATATAATTTGAATGGAAGGAAAATGAATTATATTAACTCTCTAACCCGATTGATTTTCGTTAATGAAAGAAAAGTGATATGGAAATTGAACGTCTTTGGAAAGAGACACTTTAAATGATAGAAACGTATACTCGATTTCGAAATAACCTTTACGATTTAGACATTGCATTAATATGTATGACGAATGCGAAACGGTGAAGCGATGAAATTTATGTCTGACATTATGACGATCATTTAATAACGTTGCAGCTGTCCGCCGACCATTTTGTTCAATGGAAATACATATGAATTAATTATACTGTATCATGTTTCGAGGAACTTTGTAATACTATTATTATTCCGATTCCTATATTTCATTTTTTTCGCCTTCTTTCTTTTTTTTTTTTAATATCATCAGAACGAAATTCCATAGAAATTTTCTAGAAATACATTTTTGTCACGTTTTTATTGGAAATTCACAGGTGATACAGCAAAGCGTTCACGCGTGAAATTGGGAATGTATTTTACACTTTTTGTTTACATTTTACGATAGATGTGTGTATATATATATATCATACTAGGAAACCAGTGTAATATGAAGTTTGACAGGATCGATATCTTGTATTGTGCGATCGGTATGAAAGGAGTACTATAATGTCTCCGCTCTTCCAGTACGCGTGATTCCTGTTATATGAAAGGGCTTTGTATGATAGAGGAATATATTATGTGTATATTATATTATATATTCCATGTGAAAAAAAATCTTTAGTTAACCAACGAGATGTTATAAGATCGATTTTATCTGTTAATATCTCGAAGATAATTTATCCCATTAGTAATCCTATATCGTAAATCTAATAATGATTATACATTTTTCTTTTTTTATTTTTTTTTGGCTTTATTACTGTTAAAATATGCGTACGTGTACGTTTTTATCGAACGTATCACTGTAACATATATAAATAAATTTGAATTATGTTATAGGTTTTATGTCAGGAGGAAGAAGACAACAATCAATGCATACCGAAAAAAGTTTTCATCGCATTATTGCGTCTCCCAGAAGCAAGCTCGAATTTAGCGGCTTATTCGCGTACTGCTCGAATTATTCAGGATGCAAAGAATCGTAACGAGATGGCTCATTTAAAGGCACTCAGTACCGAGGAAAACGATGATTCAGAAATTTGTATACCGGGTAGTCTTTATTTGGAACTCTTTAGAGATCCAGCGATGCGAGCTCATTTGATGTCGATTGGTAAATCATCCAAATTACCGGAATATCCGTTCGGACGTTCGTTCGAGGAGAACATCGAAGAAGTTGAACCATTAGCCGAAACGGAAAAACGAAGTCTCGCGACCTTGGCAAAGAACGGTGATCTTCCGGTTTCTATTCAGGAACGTAAAGAAGAGACCAACAATAATGACGACGAGGAAAAAAGAAGTTACGCTTCGAAGTGAGAAAGATATACGCCTATTTTTTATTATTTTTTTGTTTTGTTTTGTTTTCATTGATTAAATATATAATTGAGATTGGTAGGTTAAATGAAATGAAATTAAAACGAATTTATTTGGAATAAAATAGGTTTGGTACTTGGACCGATGAAAGATTGGCAACATTATTGCAACATATGACAGAAGATTTCGGTAAAAATATACCTGATATTATTCGTCAGTATACACTTCCCAATGGTGAATTGGATATCGAAGCTTTGATACGTAATTATCCTTCTGAGAAGAGAAACGTGGGTTCGTTGGCACGAGACTTTGCTTTACCACCGACAGCTGGTAGAAGAAACATTGCTTCATTGGCACGTGATCGTTCGTTATTAGCTTCAAATGGCAAGAGAAATATCGGTGCCCTTGCAAGGGATCGAGCATTACCACAAATGGCAGGAAAAAGGAATGTTGCTGCGTTAGCTAGGACCTATATGTTACCAAAATCAGGTAAAATGGATTATTTATCCGAAGATATGTCACCGATTGAGAGAAGGTATTTGGGTTCTTTGGCTCGGTCAGATGGATTACCAGCTTTTCATGCTTCTTACGATGAAGATAAAAGAAATGTTGCATCATTGGCCAAAAATGGAGACTGGCCTGAATACGTTAAACGTGCTTATGCCATTCCCCCATACGGTATGATCGTTCGTACTATGAGCCGTCATGGACGATCATTGAAAGAAAAACCTCTCGATCTTTATCATCAATTAACTCGCGAAAAACACGACGATGAAAATTCTGGATCATTCCTTGACGATAAATTGGATTTTTTGATGCGAGATTCGGACGATAGGAGAACGAAAAGGCAAATTGATTTTTCCGACGAGTATCCATTACCCGTCATGCAGAATTCTAATGTTCTTGATTACGAGGAAATGATCGAGGCCCTGACCGGACAATATCCAAACACGGAAAAAAGATTCATGGGTGAGAATATATTAGAATGATTTTTAACACAATATCTTAATATCGTAATTATCAATGATTATTATAGGTACCATTCTATATAGATTAATCTAATGCATAAATTGTTAGATTAGTGGGTTAAATTTTTGAGAGATCCAACGTATCCTATAATCGATATATTTATCAATTGAAAAATATTTAAATTATAAATTTAATTAATTCTAAAAAAAGAGAGAAAAAGAAAAGAAATACAAATAATTCTCGACTAATCCGAAATGTTGGATCTTAAAACGAAATATCGTTTACCCTTTGTAGTTCATTTAATTAAATTTTTGGAAAGGGTAAAATTATAAGAAAAAAAAGAAACAAGATTCTGACTCTCAGGAACGGAATCGGCTGGGTTGGAGTTGCCGACGGACACCTCGATTCCCGTTGGATATCTCGAGACATTTCAACGAAGTAAAAGACATATCGGGTCTCTGGCGCGGCAAGGTTTGCTACCATCGATAAGGGCGGCACGAATCTCGCGATCACCCAGATATCTGGTCGACAGGTCAGACCATTAGGCTCTCGTCCGTCCGCCATATTTTCTCACACGTGTTATCCGCACAAAATTTGTTCTCCTATTTTATTCGATGTAATGTCGCCAAATTTGTCCGTATCTGTAATCAGTAGATCATATTTTGTGTCACTAATCTAATAATTGTTCAAACGATATATTAATCTCTTCCTCGTTAGTTACTGAATTTTTTTCACGACAAGAACAACAGTAAAAACAAAAACTGCAGTATTTGGACGTTTAATCTCATGTGCATCGTTTTCAACCAAAAAAACATTCATTTACGAATCGTCCCGTACCCTTTCTTTTTTTTTTTTCTTGGTTCTTTCTTCTGCTCATATGTTTCTCTCTCTCTCTCTCTCTTTCTCTCTTTTTAAATATTTTGTCATAAAACATACTTCACTCGTTTCACGATCTCCAATTGTGTCGTCTTCGTTGGATTCGTCACGGTAGATAGGTGTTGTTAACATTTTATTTAAATGTATAGTTTTCGGTGTCGTTTATTGATGTTAGACAGATTAGATTCTAGAGAGTCAATTAGAATCGTATAAATCGATGTTAGAAGGCTAATTATTTCATAGAGGGTCAATGTCTGCTGCATTTATTTCATTTGTTCGTACATTTTTTCTGTTTGTATCTCTTTCCTTTTTGTTTTTTTTTTTTTATACGTAGACCCTTCTCTCCGTGTTTTTTATTTTTTTAAATAATTACTTGACGCGTTGTGGATATTTTTAAAAACGAATTATTCATTCCTTTTTTTCTTTTTCATGCGTAGAATTTTATAACGTTTTATAAACAATTTAATATACGAGTATTTAGGATTATGTTAGATGTGAACGCGCGTTGCGCGTTCCTTTCTAATGGTTATCCAGTGGAAACAATGTCATTTTCATAGATTATCGAATGGAAATTAATTGAAAGATACGAATGCATTATTCTGTATTTTTTTCTTTTTTTTTTTCATAAAATAGTTTTCCTTGGATACCATTGATGCAATTGATGTTGAATGTTGAAGGTAGATCGAAGATCAAGTGCTCGCGGAGTCTAAATGTCATATAATAGTGAAGATAATTAATTAATGCATTTTAATATCTCGAGAATAGTTTTCTATTCGGTCTGATGTCTCTTGCAGAATTAAACAAGAATATGCTTTGATCTTTTGTTCCATTATCGTTAATAGCACTTCACAAGTGTGCTTAAGTATTCTTTTTGTTTTAGGAAGCATTGTTTTTTCCTTTGTTCGAAGAAAAAACCCATTATGATCGAGTCATCAACGTTCCTTGTTCAAAATCTATTTATATATTATACATATACTTACGTGTGTGTGTATATATATGTATATTTTAGACTCTGATTACACGAACATTAATTTGATCAGTAATGCGATATAGTATAGATTTATTAATATAGTTTTATTTGTCGCTATAAATGAAAACTATGATCGATAACAATTCATTGATTATCTATTTTTTAAAAATATATCATTTTTTAGATATTTTAATTTTGTTTTATTAAAAAAAAATAGACGAAATTGTTATCCATCATCGTTGCGTTTCATATCAACTGATAATTGTTTAGTGTTAATTAGTTATAAAAAAAAAAAAAAAAAGCATAGCAGCTGTGTTAGTTTATAAAAACTGTGACTGATTAGACATAAAAATATGTGTGAGTGTGTGTGTGTGTGTGTGAGCAGCGTGCGTGTCGATAAAGTAGAAATACTTAATGTTGTAACAACACACGTCCGATCAATTTCAGGGAGAATTCCGCAGATGGGCCCACGTCAAACTACTCCTTCAACCCGACGACTTGGTCGTTAAGGCCCATTTATGGTTCTGGCCCTCCCAGAATACGCTATCTTCAGTCATTGTGCAGGTATTGTCACCATGGCTTCCGAAGATCCCGTTCTATTACCGACGGACGATAATTTTCTTCATAACCGACTGTGTAAATTGTTTAAATCGTGCAAGTAGCGATGGGTATAAACATATTCCTTAAGTTTTCAATATTTTTAATCATTTGAAGAATTATAACTTTCTGCATCGCGTTTTTTATATTGATTTGTAAATTATTCTAGAACAAGATAATGAAAGAGAAGGGTAATTATAATTTATTAAACAATAGATATAATATAAATTGAGAAAGCATGTAAAAGACTGAATTGATAGACCCATCGCTAAATGCAAAATCCGTAATTACTGGCTCCATCATCATCGTTGATTAAATTATCGTCGTGTAATCATAACGACGGAATTATACGCAAATTTACGAAATATCGAAAATAACGACGAGAAAGAAAGAAAGAAAAAAAGATTACACCTACTTACACCGATGTAAATATTTTGTAAACCTACAATTTCGTGCTTGTTCTCTCTCTTTTTAATTCATATACGATATTCCTTAAAGTTCCATAGAAATTCTGAAAGTTTTATAATTCTATTATTAATACGTAATATTACTTGCAATAGATGATTTATTTTTTGAAGAATCGAATTTTTTTTCAATCGAAGAGAAACAAATTTCTCGTCGTCATCGTCATTGTCGTTGTCGTTGTCGTTGTCGTTGTAATTTTCTTTGTCGTTGTTTAATCATCTAATAAATGAAATGAAACTAATGTAACTTTCGTCGTGAGAGATACCTACGCGTTCATTGACAATAATAACATTGATAATAATTTTCTCCTGGATAATTATATACTACTACATACGATTAAGATTAAATTATTCAAACACGATAAGAGTATTTAAAAAAAAAAAAACAAAAAAAAATTGATTAGAATCGTTCGTCGTTCATAAGACAATAATTATATCGTTAGATAATTATTATTATTATTATTATTATTACCTGTGCTTGTATTTTCCTTCTATCTTCAAATTAATTAGGATTATGTTGCGTTTAATAGATTAAAAAAAAAAAAAAAAAAGAAGAAAGACCTAGCTTGAATCGTTTTCGTTAATATAAGGTAAAATAATCTATTAAATATTCTTACCTGTATACTTTTTTAAAAAACCAATCATCGTCCTGTTACGATAGAACGGCTTACGAAGTCTAAACGCAATTTCCTTGCACGTAGTAATCTTTCACAGTATTATACAAATAAACAAAAAAAAAAAATAACCCGAATTAGTGATTACGATATGCACTGATAACGAGAATGAATTTCTTTCTTCGTATAACGTATTACACATTATTCGATTATTATTAGTGACTATCGTTGTGTATAAATGTATGTGATGTTATATGTAATAATTCAATAAATATCAAGAGAGAATATTGGATTTTTCGAATATTAATAATAATTATGGAACGTTGATAAAATGAGAATCTTTGAAAGAAATTTTCAGCGAGACTTTCCATTCGAGAACGTCTTCGTATAATTGCTGTGGATGACATATAAACACCTTTACCATTCTTTATTATTACAATAATATATTATGTATTTAATTATATACTGTAATTGATAAACAATGTGACAATAAAGCGGTAATAGTATATTAAAATAAATATCTAATTATTGTATAGATCGATAAAAGAATCATTTTATTTTCATTTACAGAGTGCTACCTGTGTGTGTGTGTCATAAAGATTTAAAACAATTATTTTAAATATTTACTAATTATTTACATTTTTAAGAATACAATACGGATAAATGTATATTACTACGGAAATCTTACTAAATAGATAATATAGAAAAGATCTAATTGTAAGTAGATCTTTAGAGGCTATAATTTTTCTGAATTAACAAAACTTCAGTTTACATTATCCTTATTTTCTTACACTACCAGAATTAGCATTATTACCATTACCATTTATATTTATTAAATTACCATTTTCAGTATTATTGCTGTTAGAAGAAATATTAACACTGCCAATATTTCCAGAATTATTAATACAAACAAATGATTCCAGATTTTTGTACTTTAATATTTTCTACGTTAACTTAATTTGAATTATTGCCGTTATCGTTTCCGTTAGAAATGTTACTGCCATTTTTATTAATTTTTATATTATTGATAATCAAATGACAATCGAGGAACTCTCGCTAGTACTTGAACCTTTCTGAATTTCTACATCATCTTCATTTGAATTATTATTATTGATGTTTTTAGTAACTGCGTTATCGTTTTCAGTACTATTTTCATTCGAGACATTACTATCGCTTTCATTGCTTTCTGAACTGTCAATTATTGAAGGTTTATCTGGTTTAGATACTTCCACATTCCCTACATTACCTTCATTCGAATTATCACCATTGCTATTTCCATTAACTATATTACCGTTTTCACTATCGTTTCCGTTAGAAACGTTAGCATCACTATTATTATTTTCTGAATTATTGATAATTCGTGGATTTACGCTGGACCTAGCAGCTTTCTGATTTCCTACGTTACCTTGATTAGAATTATTTCCGTTATCGTTTCCGTTAGAAATGTTACTGCCATTTTTATTAATTTTTATATTATTGATAATCAAATGACAATCGAGGAACTCTCGCTAGTACTTGAACTTAACTGAATTTCTACGTCATCTTCATTTGAATTATTATTATTATTACTGCTATTTTCAGTAACTGTGTTATCGTTTTCAGTACTATTTTCATTCGAGACATTACTATCGCTTTCATTGCTTTCTGAACTGTCAATTATTGGAGGTTTATCTGGTTTCGATGCTTCAACATTCCCTACATTACCATGATTCGAATTATTGCCGTTGCCATTTCCGTTAACTATGTTACCATTGTCATTATCGTTTCCATTAGAGACATTACTTTCACTATGACTATTTCCCGAATTATTAATAATGAATAAACGCAATACAGGATCCTTTCTGTTTCCTTGACTTGCATGATTATCATTGTTACTTCCATCAATTATATTTCCATTTTCACTATTGTCTCCGTTAGAAACATTATTCGAATTTTGACTATGTCCTGAATTTATGATAATTAATTGTTTTATGCTAGGTTTAGGTCTTTTTACATTTCCTACGTTACCTTGATTCGAATTATTACCATTGCTATTTCCGTTAATTATATTGCCGTTTCCATTATCGTTACCATTGGATATATCATTATTACTACCACTATTTTCTGCATTATTAATAATTAATAAATCTACAATAGGTCCATCGTTTCCTTGATGAGCAGTATTACTATTCTCCGTTCCATTAATAATATTTCCATTTTCACTATTATTTCCGTTAGATACATTATTAGAATTTTGAGAATCTCCTGAATTTATGATTATAAATGGCTGTGCACTAGGTTTCGACGATTTTGCATTCCCTACGTTACCTTGATTTGAATTATGACCATTGCCGTTTCCATTAACTATATTACCATTTCCATTATCGTTTCCATTTGAAACATCATTGTCACTGTCACTATTGTCCGAATTATTGATAATATGTGGACTTATAACTGATCTTTTTGCTCTTCCGTTTCCAACGTTACCATGATTGTCATTATTATCATTGCTATTTCCGTTAACTATGTTACCGTTTCCATTATCATTTCCATTTGAGATATTATTATCGCTGTCATTGTTTTCGGAATTGTTAATTATGTATGGAAGAATTACAACAGGCCTCCCTCCGTTTCCTTGACTTGCATGATTATCATTGTTACTTCCATCAATTATATTTCCATTTTCACTGTTGTCTCCGTTAGAAACAGAATTCGAATTTTGAGAATCTCCTGAATTTATAATAATAAATGGCTGTGCACTAGGTTTCGAAGCTTTGGCATTCCCTACATTACCTTGATTAGAATTATTTCCGTTATCGTTTCCATTAACTATATTACCATTTCCACTATCGTTTCCGTTTGAAACATTACTATCACTGTTATTATTTTCTGAATTATTGATAATACGTGGACTTATGTCAGACCTAGCAGCTTTCTGATTTGCCACGTTACCTTGATTTGAATTATTGTCGTTATCGTTTCCATTAACTATATTACCGTTTCCACTATCGTTTCCATTGGCAACATTATTGTCACTGTTATTATTTTCTGAATTATT
>NW_014569756.1:287931-293376 GCF_001313835.1 Polistes canadensis | reverse complement strand
AAAAAAAAAAAGGAAAAAAAGAAAAAAGAGAGAGAAAAAAAAGCAAGGGTTTGAAAATAAATCGAAATTCTTGTTTAAAGGAGTATCGACGAAAGGAAAGTAAACAAAATTGAACTAAACTACGACACAAACCGCGTGAAAGTGAGAGTGAGATAGAGAGAGATGAGGATATAAAATAAAATAAAATCAAATAAAATAAATACAGATAAATATATATAAAAAAAAGAGACAAAGAATTGCGAAAGAGCAAAAAAGGAGAAGAAGAAAATAAAGAAAAGAAAAGGAGCTATATCTTTCTTCTCGCTTTCTTCTTGACTACAGTCGGATAACAATCGGTAACGAAGTCTTAGATTCGTGAAAGAAGAAACGAGAGAAATCTTGGAAGAAGATAGAAAAGGAATAGGAAGGTTTTGGGGAAAGGGGTGGTGGTGGTGGTAGTGGTGGTAGCGATGCTAGTAGATGGGGGTAACTCGAAGCGGCTTGATTGCGGGGCAAATATTGACGCGGCTAATTCTCTCCCAGAGATCTCCTCGTTCACTCGAATCGAAGGTGACGAGCCAACGCTAATGAGAAATTTAAGACTCACCTAAGACCAATCCTAGCCTCTACGAATCGAATCGAATCGAACTATCGACTATTCCTTTCTACACTTCCTTACCTATCTTTTCTTTTTTTTTCTTCTTCTTCTTCTTCTTTTATTTCTAACCAAATCTTCAGCGAATTTTTATTTTCGAAAAGGATCGACCAAAAGGATTGTGCATTTATTTCAACGTTTACACGCGACCTGATAACGTGTTCTTATCGAATCATTTTTTTTGTTTTTATTTTGTAACGTTTGCGAACGGGATTTTTTTTGTATTATGAATTATTATAAATACGATACAATGATAGAATACACTTTTTTTCTAGCGTTCATAAGTACATTTAAATAATTAGAACGTTTACAATAGTCGGTTGAAAATTTTCGCATAATTGTATGCAACGTTCAGCTAAATATCAAACACCTTAAAACCAATTACTCTTATTACGGACTAATATCTTGTTCTTTGTTTTTTTTTCAAAATTTTATAACTACAAACCACGGTTTGTAGGATTAGTTAATTACAAAAGTTAGCTTTAAAAAGTTTGGATAAAAATCGATGAACTTTTTTACAAAAAGCACCTTGAAACTTTTGGCCTACCTGGAAACCCCGTATTGGTTCGATCAAGAACAAAAATTCTAAATTATAAATAACAAATGATTTACGACGTCTCGAGTAAAAATAAGAAAGAAAATGTTGCGATTGTTGAAAGAAAGGATTTCCTCCTTTAAATTGCCAAAAATATGACGACTTGCTGAGGATAATAAGAAGCGTGAGAAACGAAGCGTAGAAGACAACGAGAACATCCCTGCTTGATTGCCAGAGAAGAAGAAGAAGAAGTCTTTTCCTTTCGTCTGGCTCTAACCCAACACGACCACCCCCTACAATTCAACCCCCTTTTTCGTTTTCCACTTCACAGTTTGTCGTTTTCGGTAGTCAAGCAGACTGATCTCTTTGGTCCGATTCACACCAACGGATAAAAGGAGAATTCATCTATAAATGCATCAATGAGAAGACAATATGCGGGTCGTTGAGTATAGCAAATATTAGGGTCCATCAAGAACAACCCTTAGATTACACACTTCATAGTTTATATCTAATACGAAAACAATTTTTTCTATCTTCAATTATTGATATATTTAAATTAGACAAAATATTTCTATTTTCTATATATTACTTCGAAATTTAATTAAATATTATTAAAGTTAAATAATGATTGTTGAAATAAAGATGTAATTTGAAAAATTGATCTAATAAAAATATGACACAGTAATATTAATATGTCTGAGGATTTTATGATCAACCTAAAGGATTTCGTCAGGGTTTTGGATTAAACTCTAAATATTTTTGTAAAACTTTTTTTTTCTCCAATTATCTGGCTACCAGAAAGAAAATAATTCCTCTATACGAAAACTCTTTTCAAATATCCATAAAGTATAATTTACTAAAAAATCAGACCGGAGCTATAACAAAATTCGAAACTTTATTCAATATTTTCAATAATTAAAGTGTTACGTCAAAACGAACTTTGATCTCTAAAACAAATCTATTTTCACGCTGTATAGAAATTTGATCAAATTTAATATAAATCAAATACAAAAACAATATGCCCAATCGTGTAAATATAATCATTCAGAAAAATTCCCTTGTAATAAACAAAAAGAAAACAATACAATTATAATATAGACATATCTTAAAAATCTAAAATAAACAAGTTAAAGGCATGTAACAAAAAAATAATCAAAGGTCCAGTATCTTTTTCATTCAATATTTACACAATTTAATCGAACTAGAATAAACTATTCCCGATTAAGCAGGATTGTTCTCTCACTCGATCGGATAATACGGCTTTTATCGTACTAATTTTAACTTCTCGTTGTAATATCGTGCAAGCAGTAACACGAATATGTATACACGCTAACCAAAACGATGCGATGCATCGTCATTCGCTTTGGTCACCATGGAAAGAGAGATAGATAGATAAAGAGAGAGAAAACGAAAGAGCGAGAGAGAGAGAAAGTGAGAGAGAAAGAGACATACGCACACACACACACAGAGATAAAGAGAAAGAGGGGGCAGACGTTGTCCTGGTCGTGCACGCGGTCGCATTATGTTACGTTTATGCCTGACACTCATCATTAGTCTCGGTAATTTATGTTGAACACGAATGTTCCAGGCGGCCAGGCTAATTAATATAAATTGCCGCGACGCGGATTACAGGAGGTACAGCAGCAACCCCCCCCCTCTCCCCCTAACCCTCACCCTCCACCCCCCATACCGACGCTGTTCATTCTGTGTACTTTACGAATTGGTCGAAAAGCCGATCCAAGCAGAACCCCATCATACTACTACGTGCTCGATGGGGTGCCAACACGGACTAGTCACTTAAAACATTTAACGGTATACTAATAAAATCAAAAAGCGCCATTTTGTCATCAACCATTACAATATCAATCGCCATACACTTTATTTTAAATGAAATAAATGAAAAACAAAGCGGATTTAAGCAAAATACTCATCATACCACGTACGTGTTTGATGAGGTGGTGTAAACACGGGGCCGGTCATTTAACGGTATACTAGTAAAATCCAAAAAGCGCCATTTTGTCATGGACCATTACAATATCAATCGCCGCGCGCTTTTATTCTAAATTAAATAAAATAAAAAGTAAAGCTGGGAGGTTCAAAACTAAAATCACCATCATACTACGCGCCCACGTGTGAACCAATCATTTGTAACATTTAACGGTATACTAATAAAAACTTTTCTAACGCTATTTTATCATCTATTATACTATTTATCAATCAAGATACACTTTATTTTAAATTAAATAAATAAATAAATAAAAAACAATTGATCCTAACGAAATTTACATCATATTTATGAGCCGACATGATTCATTCATTGAAAATATTCAACGGTATATTAATAAAAATCTTTCAACGCCATTTTGTCAACAATCGTCTACCAAACGAGATACATTTTATTCTAAATTAAACGAATAAAAAAAAGCATTGATAATATTAGGCCAGTTTAATTAGTTGAAATTTAATTTCAAATTTATAAAGTGTTGATTTTTTATTCCCGCAAAAAATTGACCAGAAATATCTTTTTGTTCCTTTTTTTTTTTTCTCCTTTTTTTCGTAGATAATACTATGACGTAATATAGGAAAGAGAAAAAGAAAGAAAAATCAATATGGAGAATCGAAAGACCACGGAAATAGAGAAGGGTCCAGCGGTCGAGCACGCGAAGTAGTTTAACATTATAGGGAAAGAGGATGGGGGGGAAAAAGAGGAGGAATCGATGACCTAATTCTTTTGCGAACGGACCACACGGTCGCCATAGTTGTGTTCAAATCGAAAGGAAATCGTTTTTTCCGAATGTCACAACACACGTTCTGTATATATATATATATATAAATACAATATATATATTGTATATATACACACACACATATATATATATACACAAAATACACGTATAAGTTAATAATAGAAAGATAGATAGATAAAAGAAGAGAAACAACATTTTAGCTGGGACTTCGTTTGACGGCCATATTGAATCCCGTAACAACGGATGTGTTGCGAGAAAAGAAAATACTTTTCTGTTTGGCCCCGCCAAAGGATAGAAAGGAAAGAAAAAGCTTGGGAAAAAGGGGAAAAATGAAGGAATCCATTAAAATGATAGTGAAATAGCTGGGTGGGAAAATGAAAGAATGTATTACGAAAGAAGAAAAAAAAAAAAAAAAAAAATAAGAGAAAGAAGAAAAACAGGTGAATTATCAGACATCTTTTCTTCCTATCTATCTAAAAGTACCAAGGATTCTTTGACTGTGTTAGCTAAGCTTACGATATACGACTTTCCTAAGCAAGTAGTTTGAAATCTTTTCTAAGGAAATGACCCACTTTTTCTTCTTCTTCTTCTTTATTTGTTCTTGTCCTTTTACCGTCTATTCATTTAACTTCTTCCTTCTTCCTTCTTCTTCTTTTTCTTCTTTTTAGTTTTTCCTCTTTCAAGGAGTCAAATTAAACGTTTGACATTTCGTGGGACTATTCGGGAAAGCACCGCGCAAGAAAACTCGAACGCAGAAAAGAAAAGAATTATATTATACTTTAGCGAATGAGCCAAAGAAAATTTCGTATTCCCGACACTTTTCTACCTTCTATTTTCACGAGACGTGACGATATTCAACAAAACATTAGGAGGACTGTTCTTTTCTCTTTTTCTCTTTCCTGGCAAGATAAAGAGATTTTGATCTTAAAACATAGAAAAAGAAAAAAAAAAAGTAAGAGTAAGAGTAAGAGAAAGAGAAAGAGTAGAAGTGGAAAGTAAAACAAAAAGTTGGAGAAGAAAATATTAGAAAGATAGAGGATAAGATAAAAAATTAGGGAGGAAGAATATGGAACAAAAAAGGGGAGAAAGAAAATGGAGTTAAATGGGAGGAAAAAGATGAAAAAAGATATAATAATAATAATAATAAGAATAAGAATAAAAAGAGAAGGAAAAGAAGAAGAGGGTGAAAAAGAAAATGCAAACAATAGTAAATTATAAATGATTGAAAGAAATAAACATTTCTATAAAAATTAATAAGATACTTTCAAAAAATTGACGATCTCAACAATTAAAAAGATAGATATATAACAATAAATATAATAATAATAATATAAGAAAAAACATGAAGTTGTTTTTGTAGTTAAAGAAGAAAATAAGAATAAGGGTCAATTAAAAATAAACGAAAGAAATAAACATATTTTTAAAAATAACAAGATATTCTCAAAATACGCGATCTAAATATTAAAAAGATACAAAATTACAATGGGAGGAGAATAAAACGAAAAGGGCGGAAGAAGATAAAAGAAGAC
>NW_014569756.1:269983-287876 GCF_001313835.1 Polistes canadensis | reverse complement strand
ATAATAATAGTAATAATAATAGTAATAATAATAATAAGAACAACAACAATAATACTAAAAAAGAGAAGAGGGTGAAGAAGAAAATAAAAAGGAGGGTAAGTTAAAAATGGGTGAAAGAAATAGACACAGGAAAAGTAAGAGTAACAAAGGGAGAGAGAGAGAGAGAAAGAGAGAGAAACAAGGCAGCTACATGACACGAGCCTTTTTCGAAAAGAACGTACTTCCTAGGGTTCTTTGCTGCGCTTTGTGCGTAGGGTGAAATTTAATTTAGCAAGGCGAGTTTCAGGATGGAGGGTAGGCGTCCGTCGTAGTGCGGAATTGCGGTGGTCACAACAATAACTTCGGAAAACCCCTCCTGCAGACCGCAACCACTCGTTGCTTATTGCTTTTAGTATTAAGCCCTCCTTCCTACCTCCCATCCTTTTTCTTCCACCCACCCACCCCTCGTCTCACACCCCTCCCCCTCGTTCGTTCATTCTTTCTCTTTTTCTCATTCTTTTTCTCTCTTGTTTTATTATTTTTCTTTTTAACTCATAGCCATTGCGAACAACAATAAAAAGAAAAGAAGAAAAAAACCAGATATAAAACCAAAGCTAATCGTTGAAGCATGATATTTAAAGAAAAAAGAAAAATGAAAAAAAAAAAAAAAAAAAAGGAAAAACCAAATCTCTAACAAAACCAACCAGTGCCGTTATTTTTCCTCGTTTTCATCAGAACGACCACTTATCTAAGAGAAAAAGAGAGAGAGAGAGAGAAAAAACGAATAATAATTCATACGATGTTCGTACTCGAGGATATACTAGTCAGAAACACATTTCGACACTTTGAAAAAAATTAAATTTACAAATTTGTTTTTTTTCCTCCCTTCTTCTTTTTCCCTTTTTTTTCGGCCACAATTTTGAAACTATATTTTTTATAAAATGCATTACTTGTACGAAATAAATAAATATTCATTTTGTGATTCTTTGATCTCGGTTGTATGCGTGTAACATAAAAATGTATGCAAATATTATTGCAATAAAGCTTCTATTTATTCGGTCAATATTTTGTTAAATAAATGCTCGACAGGTATGAATATTCGGTTCGATATAAATAATTATTTGTCGATATTTATAATAATCCCGTCTCAAAGTTGTATATTTTATTAAAAATATCAACAAATTATTTATTTAAATATTGACAATTTCTTTAATACTAATCATTCAAATTATTTACAATTACTCACGCGTAAAGTACTGACCGATTATTTCAAATATCGATTTAAAAAAAAAAAATCTTCGAAAAATATATTAACCCCAACGAATATAAAACCCTTATCTTTCTTTTCGTATATTATATATCAACGGGATAATATTATTAAAAAGAAAAGAAAAAACAAAATATATATAATAATAAAAGTACGATTATAAATTGTAATCCGAAAAAAGAAATAAAAAAGAACTATTTAGAATTATCATCTCTCTAAATACATTACGTGAAGGAACTATCTGTAATATGTGAACGAATATAAATCTAATGAATATGAGGAAGTTTTAGGCGACATTATGCTCGATCCATTACGAACGGTGATTTCTTCCGGAGCGATTGCACCGCCAAGAACGACAAACGATGTCATCCATCAGAGTATCGATTCAAAGTGCACACACTGGTTGGTTGGTTGGTTGGTTGGTTGGTTGGTTGGTTGCTCCTTTCCATATCACTCCCTCTCTCTCTCTCACACTCTTTTTCTCTCTACCTATCCATCGACCTATCTATCTATCCATCTATCTATTTCTCATTCCTCTCTCTGTCTCTCTCACTCACTCATTGCTTCTCTCTCTATCTATCTACCTTTCTCTCTCTCTCTCACTCATTCATTCTTTTTCTCTCTCACTCGCTAATTCATTATTTTCCTTTCTCGCAAACTTTTTCTCTCTCTCTCTTTGTTTCTCTTGATATCCATCTATCTCTCTTTATCTTCCATTAACTCTTTCTCTCTTACTCTCTCACTCTATCTCTTTCTATCCTTCGTATCTCTCATTCTCTCTGTCGGCGTTTTATGTAACAAGGAGAAACAGCAAGCACACTCGTCATCGTGTCATCGTGTCAACGTCGAGCGGGCCATCAAACTATCATCGCCCGTCGGGACGCAGCCGAGAGCAACAACGAACCCCGTCATCCATCAGAGAGTAGAAACTTTGCAAGCTGCGAACGTCATTTCTCTTTGCTTCTCGTTTTCCCGGAGTATTTGGTGTATGTGTGTACGCGAGTGGACGGACAACGGCGCGCGCACGCACGCACGCACTCACGGTGTTTCGATGTCGACGACGACGACGACTATGGTGAATCGATAACACATCGCGTACACAGAGAAACAATGTAGTCACTAGCACGTGTGTCGCGTACCGTTCTAGTACCGCACAGTACCCGCAGCACACATACAAATACGATCAACAACACACGTACCATTAGATAGAAATTGTGTGTCGTGTGAACCGTGTACCACATCACATACATACACATACCATTGGATACGTTGTACTCGATGTGCCAACGACGAAATCTCTTCTTTTAGAAATCACCAGATTCACCTCATCCCCCTCCTACTCCTACTCCTATCCTCTTTCCCTGTCTCCTGTCAGCTTTCACAAACGAATCTAAAATGAATCAGCATCGACTACGATTTCCTCTCGTTTACACTTGCAACTATAAATCTTGACTACGTTTGATAGGTACCCCTCCTGCTGCTGCTGCTACTGCTGATGCTGATGCTGATGCTGTTGCCGCCTACTGCATTTCTTTATCTTTTTGAATATGATATGTTTTAGAATTAATAAAAACTTTTATATGTGGAAATCTGTTCTTTTTCTTTTTGTTTTTCTATTCGATAGTAGCGATAGGGACCGCGGAAGAAAAAAATATTCGCACGAAAATATATTATTCAGACATTTCGCACGAATAGCTGTAAAAAAAAAAACAAA
This sequence comes from Polistes canadensis, assembly GCF_001313835.1. Classification (NCBI taxonomy): domain Eukaryota; kingdom Metazoa; phylum Arthropoda; class Insecta; order Hymenoptera; family Vespidae; genus Polistes; species Polistes canadensis. Next base: position 284,916 of record NW_014569756.1, on the reverse strand, counting down.
TAATTTTTCCGAACAATAATGAAGACAAAATCGCATAGAAAAAGATAATACAATACATTTATACAATGACAGAATACTAATAACTTTACCTAAATCAAATTTGATTCATTTCGAATAATAATTTGTATCTATTTTCTATTGAAATCCGTTTAGGATTCGTCCTATCTTTGAAGGATCCAAAAGAATTGAAATGAATCTTTAAAATAAAAAAATCGTCGCATGCGCGCGTTTATAAAAAAGAAAAAGAAAAGAAAAAGAAAAGAATAGAAAAATATAGAAGAAGAAAAAAAATTCCTATATATAACATCTTTACAGTGGTACCAAATCTTGCACAGAGATCAGTACGATATATATACACCGAATACTTATGTAAAAGAACGTAAAAATTGAGCCTCGAGCGAGATTTTCCCCACTCGGGTGAAGAAAAATTGCTAGCGATAAGAGCCAACGATTGTTTCGAATGGCTTGGAAGACAAGGCAAGGTAAAGCAAGATAGAGTTAAAGCAGAACAGAACAGAACAGAATAGAACAGAGCAGTTGTGGACCACTCGATCCTAAAGTATGGCAAAGTGAGTGGTGAGTCGAGTTCAAATAAGGAAAAAGAAAGAGAGAGATGGAAAGATAGAAGCAAAAGGTGAAGAAGAAGAAAAAGAAGATGGGAGGGAAAAAAGGAAGAAAAAAAGGGAGGGTGGTTGAAAAGAAAAGTGGGAACCTGAAACCGGAAGTTTCCCTTCCCTTTATCTATCTATCTCTATCTCTATCTCTTAAAGAAGATTCTTGCAAAAGGTTTCCTCGAACGTCAGCGACAGTAGAACCAAGGAGTACTATGTCTAAGAAAAGAAGAGAAGGGTGCTCTCGGCAGTTTACGGGTTCCTGGACCGGCCATAACTTCGTACCAGACAATTCATAAAGCTGGCGCGACGCGACTAGAGAAGAAGAAGAAGAAGAAGAAGAAGAAGAAGAAGAAGTTGGAAAAGCAAGTGGAAAGATATCTTTGGTAGTCGGTGGCTGTGGGTGGAGTCACCGGCAAAGTGCGCCCTGAATTATTCTCTTGAGCGAGTCACCAGAATATAGGGAAAGGGGTGACGGGGGGCTGGGAGCGAAGAGGGAGTTGAGGAACTTACTGAAAGAGAGAGGGAGAGAGAGAAAGAGAACGAAGAAGGAGGAGGAGGAGGAGGAGGAGGAGGAAGAGGAAGTGAACGTGGAGGAGGAGGGGGAGGAGGGGGAGGACTCGACCTGGGGTCCAGGCAAGTGGAAAAGTGTTCGCTCGGTTTGTAACGAGCACGGAAAACGAAAGAACCCACTGAAACTGGGACGCTAAAGAAGAAAGAAGAGGAACAGGAACTGGAAGAAGAATAAGAAGAGTTGTAGAAGGGTAAGGGAAGGGATGAAGGAAGACAAAGTGGCCTGGATACGAGCCGAAGCTTCATTGCTTTCGGTTGTTTACCTCGGTCTCTGCTAAGATAGAGTTTACCTGTCCGAGTTAATTTAGAGCCAATGCTGAAGCCGGAAGGGTATTACGAGGGACCGACTCGAATCATCTCGCGTCGTTCCCCCTCAAATGCTCCTGAGACATAGTACACAACAGAAGGAGACTTCTTCTTTATCCTTTTTGTTTTTTTTTCTTCTTTTCTTTATTTTATTTCTTGAGTAGATACTACTCCTACTTCTTATTTTTTTTATTTTTTATTTTTTCTTTTTTCTTTTTTTTCTGTGTTCGATGAAACTGACAAGAAAATTTCACTTCCGTAATTACACGACTCGATGAGAATATTATTTTTTTTTGGATTATCTTTTGAAAAATACTTTTATTTTATAGGATCTCTAATTCACGTAATTTAATAAAATAAAAAATATAATATTTTTTTTTTTTATTACCGTAGATATATATAATATAATTAAATCTATAAATATTCATGAAAAGATATGAAAAAAAAAATTCTATATTAATACTTAAAAACGATTTCAAATATACTAGATTAAATTTTGATTTCGTTTTGAAACGAAATGTTTGCTTTTTCAAAGAGAATTCGTAATCAATTTTCTCCTACACACGTTTATATTGGTTTTTAACTATAAACGTGTATATGCAATACGTTGTTAAATAGCGAGTTCTGTTATCATAAATATACGAATAAATAAAATTGTTTCATCTCGATGATTAAAAAATAAAAAGAAAATTGAAAAAAGGTAAAATAATAATAAGAAATAAACATAATAATTAATCGAGCCGTTAAAGATGTCGATGATGTTCGCAAGAAGAAAAAGGATTTTCCAAGCGAATTCACGAAGCCGTTATTTCTTTGCTAGTCGAGAAAACGAAGCTTAACGGCTTAAGTCTATCGAGTTCTAGGTTGGTGGCATCTAACATAGCCATTCTTACCAGCCATCCTGTTCAAACCTAAAGATTGGGAATGGCCGTTGGGATGAGACCAAGATTAAAGTATTTGCAAGTGTAAGAACGAGACACGAATTGACTATCAAACATCGTGAACTTTTTTCTATATCTTTACAAAAAATAACTTGTCTGTCTATATCATTAATCTTTCGAGTTGAGAAAATGTGATCAGAATTGTTTGTTAATTTGTTAAGCATGTGCTTCGATTAGTGTATTTGTTGTAGGAAAAAAAAAAAAGAACAATGCCTTTTTTGCTATTTAAAATAAAATTGAAGCGAAGAAAAAAAAAGTACTTGTAAAGTAACGACGTTTTAATAATATTTTTTTTGTTTTAAACAAAAATAAAATTAAAAGAAAATTAAAATTCATTTGAATATTAATTCCACACATTTGACAAATATATTTTAAATATAAGTTCAATTGTTGAATGAAGAGAAAAAATTATCTACCGTTATTAAAAAGAAAATTTTCGTGATAACGAAAACATCTTGACAAATTGTAAATATTTGAATATTTGTTCTTTTCAATGAACAAAATAAATGATAAGATTTTATTAAAAATAAACATAATAAAATGGCATCCATATTAATTTCAATTAAGAAGCTTAAATGGCGTGTAATTATACTCACGATCTTAAATATATATCCCCTATTTAATTTAATTTAATTATATATTTCTTTTAATAATCTTTTCCAAAAGATAAGAAGAAGATGAGAAGAAAAAAAGAAGCAAAAAAAGAAATAGTCTATTAAAAGTAATAATAAATTATTATCCATTACATGGATATATAATTGATCTTCTCGTATCATTTAAACGAGAGTTAATTTCGATTTAGCTATCTCGATTATTAAATATCTCAGTTTAATTTCATTATTTAAATGAAATTAAAATCAATTTGTCTTCGTCATTAATCATCGTTAGAGTCCCACTTCAATGTTTGATCAACGTCGAAAGATAACGAAAAGAAAGTATTATTATATAAGAAACCGCGAGTGCTCTTCAATCCGAGCCACTCCAATTTCCAAGACCACTAGGACGCGCTCATCTTTCTCTTTCTCTCCTTTCTCTCCTTTTTCTCTCTCTTTCTCTCAAACTGGTTCTCTGTAACTCGGCCAACAATGCACGTTAATCTCGTTACTTCCATAGCCTTACCTTCGTAATCCTTCGCTCTTGATTTATGCAACGGATACTCCAGAGATGTAACTCTGAAGCAACGTAAATTGTTACACGAATACAAACTTCGAATGACTGTCAGAATCCTTGAAACTAAAAAAAAAATAACTAATACCCGTCAATTACGAAATTACCAACGATCGTTAAACGTTTAATTTAACCACAAATTTCAATAAAAATAATATTTTTCGAAAAAAACAAAATGGAAATAAAATAATCCTTCAAAAATAATTGATTCAAATTATTACTATAGATTGATAAACGTAAACGTTAAGAAAAAAAAAATATATATATATGTGTGTGAGAAAAATGCGTGAAAGAGATGAGGATCCTTTAAAAAGGAAAACGAGAAAACTATAAGATTTATCGTATCATTTCTCGTATTTCTGCCGTTTGGAATTCGAAATTTCTCGATCTAAATGTAATATCGAGATTTAGCATGACAAATTATCGTTCGAGGAAGCATTCAAAATTTTTTCCCCCTTTTCAAAAAATTTTCTTCAGCAGGTCGATGGAAGGATAGCCGTTAGTCACGTTTATCCTTCTCGAGAAGTCCTCCTCCTCCTCCTCCTCCTCGTTCCCCTCTTCCACCTTCTCTCACAATATCCGGGTAAAGCTCTGAAATTATCGTCGGGGTCAAAGATTTACGACGTCTTTGGATAAAAGCCAGCCTCTATCAAAAGTAGCCTATCGACTTTCGAACAGCTATCGAGAGAAAAAAATATAATCAAAATAACAACAACAATAATAATAATAATAAGAAGCAATCGATCGGGATATTTTCGATGATATTTCGTCGTTCCACGCAAAATTGCGGCTTTTTTTGTCTTTTTAAGAATAAAAACACGTACAATAATAAAATATTACGCGAATTCTCATTCGATCGCATTATTAATTTAAAAAAAAATTCAATTTCGACAATATCAAAAAAATCATAAAAAGTAATAGCATAACCAGAAAATAAATAGTCACAATTTCATTCTGTTTTAAAATTTGCTTATATTTCTTGATCATAATTAAATCTAATTTAAAAATTGGCTAATTATTTGAGTATCCCGGATTTAAAATAAACTTTCAATGTTAGGTTTAAAAGAAAAATATATTAGAAAAGATTAAAAAATACGATGTATTTAAATCATCGTAATCGAATGAAATTTAAAATCAATAATAATAATAATAAAAAAAAAAGAAAAATATTCCAATTAATCCGTGCACCAAACGTAAACTGAACTTTTTAAGTGATGTTAACGAAAAAAAAAAAAAAGAAAAAGAAACTATTATTGGAAAAGATAAAGTTTCTCTAGGTGATTAGAGAGTGTATACTATTCGAAGAAATAAAAATAAAATAAAATAAAATAAACTGAAATAGGGAGAAAAAAAGAAAGAAAAAAAAGGTTGATCGCGGTAAATCGTGGTCGAAAGTCCTTGGTGGTGGCTATTGGTATTGGTGCTATTGTTGGTGTAGTATCTACGGTAAAGGGGTTGGTTGTGGGGGTCGGTCCTCGGGCACGGTGTGCTTTCGCCATGTTTACGACGGCAGTTACTGGCCGTAAAGTATCACCTAACTGGAGCTACTCGCGAACCACGTGATTCTATTCAACGTATAGGTGTGCATAGATATATGTACATATACATATATGTACTAGTTGTATATTACGAGCTTGCTCGACCTTCTACGTATTTGATCATCTCTCTCTCTCTCTCTCTCTCTTTATCTCTTTTTCTATCTCTCGACATTTTAAAGAATATCATTAATTTCGTTGATTAAGTGTTTTCATTGTTCAAAATGAATTCTTTTTTCTCTGGATAATATTTCATAATATTTTTTACGAAAAGAATAAAACAAAACAAAACAAAATACATACACACGCAAACACACAGTTTTACAACTAACACGTAAATTCTAAACTACGTGTACTTACTTTCCACGTTCCACATAATTGGCATTTTTTTTTACTTAAGAGCTCGTTTCCGTAATAAAAGTAGAATTTAGGATATCGGCTTTATAGGAGGTCGGAAACGAGAAATGATAAAACTCCGATGTAAAACTCCGATGCTTACCACACCTCGTTAGTACTTATATATCGATTTTATTTAAATCTACCAGTCGATTCTTTTTTTTCCCCTTTTTTTTTTTACATATTTGTCAGAGAGATTTTAAAGTATTCTCGTATACGATTGCGAGATCAATTAAATTTTATTAGACTTAATTCAATATGTATTGTTAACATTTAAATAATAATAAAAAAATCAAACGAATTTTTCTATGAAATATTTAAAAAGTATTTATATTTTTTTTGTTCGTTAAGTATAAATATATCAAATATAAAAACGTTAAACAACAACAACAAAAAACAATAATATATCATATATTAATTATGAAATAAATTTCTATTATATATATAGAATAGAATTTTAGTGATAAAAGACGAGAAAAAGAATTTTCTTACGATTGTTTGCCAATAATATAAAAAAAAAAAAAAAGGATAAAAGATAAAAGACAAATACAAATACTCTCGATAAATCAAGTACATTGATTCTGGGTAATAGAGAAAAGTAGGAAACGAGAAATACAGTTCTCTGGAATGAAATTGGGTCAGAACTAGATCATAAACACTTGGAACAATTTCCTGGACTTTCGAAGAGAATACAGAAGCTCTCCCGCGAGAGTCAATAATCAAAATGATACGCGATAGATCGTATAGTCCTCACTATAGTATAGACAAACTCTTTCTCTCTCTCTCTCTCTCTTTCTATTTCTCTCTCATCCCTTCCTACACTCCTTCCTTCCATAGTTGACATATTTATGGCTGTCGATACTACGCTTCGTACCACGAGTTTGCCTGATTTACGGTTTTGATGTACGGCATTAAGCGTGCTCGTTCCTGCAAAAAGCGATCATCCTTCGAATCGACTTCGATCCAATTCGATCCAATTTGTTCCACCGTCTACACCCTTCGCTCCACCCTTCTATCTCTATCTTTCTCTTTATAAGCCATTCGCCTAATAAGATTCTCATTCTCTCTCTCTCTCTCTCTCTCCTTCACGCTTACTCATTCATTCACTTACTCTATAATTTCACTAGATCATTTACATTATTAGATAATTACACGGATGATTTGCTTGAAGAATCCAAAAAGAAGAAAAAAGGAAAATAAAATAAACGGAACGGAAGATTATTTGAGAGTTCTTATCTCGTTGATTTGCACTACTCAATTATAATCAATTATAATTATTATATCGAATGAACTCTAATAAGTAAAGAGAAACTATTTTTTTTATATATATATGAAATTAATTACAACATTGAATGATAGTATTTACCGTGAAAATACATTCTTACATTTTGTAAAATTTTTTTAATTAAGATATGAATTTCTTTTTTTTCTTTTTGTAAATATCGTTAACTTCGAAATAATTATTATACAATGTGATTAATTTTTAATTATATTCTAACAATACTTTCAGACGCCAAAATATGTTCTGGCAGTTGAAAACAATCTAATCTCTATTTATATAATAAATAATTATATTTAATTAGATACAATTATTAAAAAATCAAACCGTTTATATATATATAAAAATAATTCAAAACAATTTTATAATTAATATTGAAAACATTTGGATAGATAAAGAAAATTTAACGCAAAAACTTATAATCCAAAGATATGTTCCTTCGAAATAATTAATCATTAATTTTAACTTTATCCAAAGATTTTCTTCCCCCCAAATAATTAATTACTAATTAATATGATTCTACTATAATTAACACAATCAATCAATACTATCAATTTACCAAAATGCATTCCACCCCTCGTAAAAAATTGAATTTAAAAACTTTGATACGAAATCACAAGTCTTTTCAATTCCTTTAATCGTTTCGGTACAAGCGCCGGATATATCCGGCATCCATCCGATGACCTGCACGTACGAACACCGGATATTATTTTTTACAAGCTTGGGGTTAATCTCAAAGGTCGATAAATGAATACAGCAGAAAAGAATTCTCTTCTTCTTCTTCCTTCTGTCTGTATAATCTCGAATTCGAGCGAAACTCGAAAGGAAAGATAAACAAAGATAGAAAAATAGAAAGAAAGAGGAAGAAAGAAAGAATAAATGAATGAAAGAAAGAAAAAAAAAAAAGAAAGAAAGGAAGAAGTCGTCTAGGTCATATTAAAACGGTACGTGAACTCTATGTTCTGCCTTTTTATGATCCAGATGGCATCTCAGCAAACACAAAAATAATCTCGCAATCAGAGAGAGAGAGAGAGAGAAAAAAAGATATATACGAACAATGAAAGAACATCTAAAAATGGAAGACGTGAGTGATCGCGAATATACGGAATTACAAGACGCACGAGACCGTTTCCGTCCCAAGCTTCGTTTCTGGATTCTCTCGGTCGTGCTCGCTAACGATAACACGAACAACTTGAAAACACGCCTGGGATTTATCATCATCTCTCTCTCCCTCTCTCCCTCTCTCTCTTTTTATCTCGATATTACGTATCTCGTTATTGCACGAACGAAATGAAACCGTTGAACCTTCTCAAAAATAATTGTATTACTAATATCACAAAAGTGGCCTCATTTGTTTTTTTTTTTCTGAAGCTTCAACAAATTTTCATTTGTCTGTGTTCACATCGTACAAATAGGTACAATTAGTTTTTAATCGATTGGAAAAATTTATTACTTTGTCCATTTTTTTTTTTTTCTTTGTTACAGACTTTTTACAGGACAAATTTTTATTCGGATTGTTCAAAAGTTTTTTAATCTTGTTGTTTTTGAATCTACGAATGTAAACGTTCGTTTAGAATGAACTTTATAAATTTTTCTTTCAATTTGTCTAAACATTTTTCGTATTATTTTCGTATTGTATGATAAAAAATAAGATTTGATTTGGATCAATTTAATAATCGCTGATCGAATTATCGGAATAATTTTATGAATTTAAGGGAAAAATTGCACGAGATAATGAATTCTTAGCTTGGAAATAAATACAAATATAGGAGAGGAGGAAAAAATTGTAATATCAAATTTATTATTAATTTCGAAAGAAAACTGATGGATATAAAAATGATCGCAAGTAACGTTAAGAAAATATTTTGTTTAAAATAACCGGAATTTAATTTTTTTCGCGTAATTTTCGTCGGTAGCATAAAATCACAAAAAAAAATAATACAAACATCTCTTAATTCATCTCAAAAGCTAAATAAATAAATAAAAAAAAGAAAAGTAGAAAAAATATTGTACGCCATCTCTCTTTTATATTACTACAGAAAAATAATCATAATAATAATGATTTCTTTTTTTTTTTATTACCTGCACAAACCCGTAGTTGCAATAATATTCTCTGAGTGATATCTTCGTTATACGCTTTATAAACAAAGAGATTGATTCGTGATGCGGTCAAAAAAGCGATTCCGTTGGAAATACAAAAGCCAGGAACGTCCTCGAAACGGAATAACGATCTTTTAACACGATACGCGACGTTGTTGTTTTTCTTTTTTTTCCATTTTCTTTTTTCCTCTACCAAAAAGAAGACACAGGATCAAAGAGGAACGTACATATACCCTTTACGTATGAAGCAGCAGCAGCAGCAGCAGTTTGGTCAAGTTCCCTGGTAGTGCATATACACTACGTACGCGAATGCATTTGGAAAATGCAATCGTACTTTATTTTCAACGAGATAGAAAAAGAAAGAAAAAAAAGAGAGAGAGAGAGAAAGAAAGGTGGAGGGGGAGGGAAATACCGTTTCTCGTATGGCGAATAAAAAAAGGGATGGGGGGGGGAGTGGGAGGAGAAGAAGAAGAGAATAACAAAATAAATTTAAAAAAAAAAACACACACAGAAAAAGAAAAGAAGAGGAGTTGAGGAGAGGTGTAGGGGCGGGGAGGGAAAGGGAGGGAAGGGGTAAAAAGAAAGTAAAATTTTACGAGTACCATGAACGGTTTTGGTCGGAAAAAGTTTCTCGTTGTATATTATGGCTCGATATAACTCGAGAACATATTCCCATATTCGATTAACGAGTACTACGTTTCTCGCTTGCCGAGAATATAAATACGGGAGAATAAATACGAACGATTAAAAATGAATATATCCGTTAGGGGAGTACTTTACAAGTACAATTATTATGTACCTACCATTCGCAAATATCCGATATATGTATATTGCAAACTACGAACGAGAGAAGCCCCTTTACTTGCCAAGTGATATTACATCAAATTTACATGAAGTTTGCTATCGTGTCAATGATTTTTTACATTTAGTTATGAAACGTTTCTCTTTTTCTCTCTTTCTCTCTCTCTCTCTTTCTATCCTTTCCTTTTTCCGTTACCCTGTTGTTTGATAATATAGAGAAAAATGTATTTTTGTCGAACATTTTTATTGTATTAATGTTTATTCTTTTTTATCCTGTATTGTGTTATATCTCGATGCATGTAAAAATTAGAAGGTAAAAACAGTAAAAATAAATATAACGTAATATCAATTTGAATGATTAAAAATTGAATTTGAATTTTTGACGATTATATTATCAATTTGACGTAATTTATTAGATTTTTAAGATAATAATTTATTTTAATATCGTCAACATTTTTTTGATAGTAAGATATTAAATTTCTTTCCATTACCAATTGTTACAATGTAAATTATTATTTTTATGTTAACAAAAAAACTCACGACTTATTATTTAAACAATATACATAGCAATTAGCAAGTGTGGTGTCATAATTAATTAATTTGTTAATATCAATGTAACATTTCTCCTACTTTTCTATTCCCGATTCCATCGAATGAGTTTTCCATTTACCAATAAAAAAATAAGGACATAGTAATCGTTTTAAAATATGATTAAACGAAGGAAGGAAGGAAGGAAGGAAAAAGAAAAGAAAAAAAAAAAAATTATTCGAATTATCGAAAGAGCCATCCCATGGCCAAGAGAAAAAAAAATCTATGGGAGTGAGATAAGGTGAAAAACGATTTTTCAAAACGTCATATCCCTCCGCGTCCAGCGAAGTTCCATTTTCCACGGATGGTCCCTACGTGCTGAGAATAAATCATGCTTTTGCGTCTTCGATCAGCATAGACGTAGAATCTGCACAGTTCTCTGCTGGCTGCTTGCATTTGCCTTCCTCTTTTACTAAAACGATATAACGTTTCCATCCTGATCGATAGAACGGCTTTCGAGAATTTCGAACAATTTTCACCGACTATTCTAACTCCAGAAATTAACTTCGAAGAAACTTTATAATCAAAATGATTAGGCGTGTAATAAAATTACCAATTATTTTTGTTTTTATTAAACAAACGCGCAGAAATTTATTTTAAATACAAAAAAAAAGAAAATAGATTACATACATCAACGTTATTATTAATTATAATATTATGACACTATATTCTCTTACTCTTTGTTTCTTCTTTTCATTACTCTTAGAGTAACCCACTTTGAAAGCATAGGGATTAGTTATTTTCTATCCACCTAGACGATAATTAACAAGTTCGTGGTACCTCTAAGATACGTCCCTGAGGCTCTTCGGAAGATAACCCACGAGCTAAATCGCAAGGTAAGTCGTTTCGCCGAACTTCCAAGCTGCATACGTAATTTCAGTTGCAAACCCTTTCTCTCTGTCTCTCTGTCTCTCTCTCTCTCTCTCTCTCTCTCTCTCTTAACTTCCTTCCATATCAAGACAGTATTCTCGAAACGCGTCGCGATGGTACTACGTGAGCTAGAACTTCGGAGCTTCGAGGTTGATGTCGTACGAGAACGAAATAAGAAGAGAGAAGAAACGAAAAAAAAAAAAAAGAAAATAAATCTAGAAATAAATATAAAAATTAATTCGGTACTATTTTTAAAACAAATATAGGATAAGTCTTGACATCTCTTGCTTACTAATAATTAGTTTTCTTTTTGAATAGTAGTCAAATGTTACACAACTATAAATATTGTATTATAAATGGTGTACTCGAGCGTTATAAAATAGCAATAAAATTATTTATATATATTCAAACCATATGATAAATAATTTAATCATTTGAGCAGTGAATACTCTTGGAAATCTGCGTGAACGGAACGCGCTTAACGAATGTGATCATTGTGGTTGGAATACTTATTTTTTGCTAACATGAATTATGTCAATTGAATAAAAAAAATGATGAACAAATTTATGCGTTCTTAGTTCAAACAGATAGCTTTCGCTGGACGCATATATAAAAACAATATATATATATTTTTCTTTCTGTTTCTAAAAAAAAAACAAAATATTAAAATACAAAAAAAAAATAGGTATATTATTCCCGATACATAAATTACATACCTTTTTAAATATCAAAGCACCGAATTAATTACTACACCTAATACAAACGGCTCGAAATAATAAAAAACAAATGAAATTTCTACGAATTTCTCTAATGTCAATTTTCGAGAAAATTCAATCATACTTCTACCCACAAATCGATCTTCTACGAAATGAAATAGATATATATTATATATGTAATATTTCGTACGTTCCTGAACGAGACTCTCAAACATTGTCCTTGTCTCTTTCTAGCAATGGTGTCTGCCTCCTGCCCGAATCTGGCGAATATCCAAAACGCACAAGTAATCGATGCGCTATGCGCATTGCATTTCCCGAAACGGTTTCAACAAACCATCACACAGGGTAATCGATCCCTCAAACTAACCCCCTTCTTTCTTTTACTACTTTGCTTTAAAGCTATCGATGCGGCCTAATTTTTAATTATCATTTTACGTGCCAAAAACAACGAGAGCTACAATACTTCGTGCCAGAACCATCCCTCAACTCATTTTTTTTATATTATTTTTATCGCTCAGAAAATGAGGGAAAAAATACAACACTACACTCGACGCTGACTATCTATTACAATTTAACGGAGAAAAATTAAAAAGAAAAAAAAAAGAAAAAAGAAATTAATAAACGAGAAGAATAACGGTTTGATATTTGGTGTCGATAAAGTATAAAATATTGCTTTCAAAATTCTACCCCTTCGATAAGGGACAAATTTGAAAATGATTAACTCTAGTAAAATAATTGATTGCTATTTAAATCAAATCAATGTTTATTTATTGCAAATAATAAATTGTAATTTCGTAAAAACTAGTATCGCACGACCAAGAAAAAGAGAGAATTACCTTCAAAATAAATAAATAAATAAAAGGGAGATTTTTGTATAAAGATGAAAAGTTGAAACTAAACATTCGATGTTTTTCATATATTTTACGAGTAGAATGCAAAAAGGAATGTTGTTCGGATCCATTAAGGATTCTTCTTTTTCTCATCGCATTCCAAGTAGCTTTCCATGTACAAAATCCACGCTGTCATCAAAGGATTAATCGAAATTGAAATAAGAAGCTCGAGGAGAGAGAGTAAAAAGCTACGCACACGAACAGAGAGAGAAAGAAAGAGAGAGAGAGAGGGAAAGAAGGTTGTTGGGTAACGTGAGTTAACCAACCAACGAACGAACCCACCATAGGGCTCTGGTTTTCGCGTTGTATACGATGCAGAAAAAGTACATCCCAAGCTGAGCGCATATTCGAGTAGCTGCGTCGCAAAACATAGCTCGTAATGCAGCGTGAATATTTTTTCCTACTACTTTGCTAGCCCTGCAACGAGAGGATCCTCTCGTGTTGAGCTTAAGTTATCGTCTCACTCTTCTATTTTCTACTTTCAGAAGGTACCGCCCTTCGTGATTTAATCCTCCCTACAACGCAACACTAGTAAACTTTCAACGTTGTGAAGCAAACCACGGAATATAAATTCACTATAATTTTTCTTTTTGTATTTTCTTTCTAACGCGCAGAAAAAAAAAAAAAAAAAAAAAAAAAAAACCGTTTGGTGACCCGTTTTTATTCTCGTAAAACTTATAATTCGAATATAATTATATTCAACAATTTATAGAGATATGAATTTAAATAAACAGATATAATTTATTGTCGTTTGTTTAAAAACGAAATAAAAGGATTAGATATATAATATGCTAATCCATTTAATAATATTTTCAAATGATATTACATAATTATTTACACCTTTTGTAATAATTAATATAATTATAATCACTGGGGATATAAAGTGCATTAGTGTTGTCAAATAACCCAATACATGGAACCCCTTCTTATATTTTTAATATTTTCATTTTTTATTTTATTTTTTTTATTTTTTCCATAATATATGCTTCATCCTATCAAGATGGAGAACACAAGAGGGAGACTAAAATTTTCTATCGTTCCGAGTCTCGGATCTTTGGTTGAGATAAAATACACTAAACGGCAGGTGCCAATTCGATTCCTGATAACGTATTACACGACTGATTGTGAGATAGGAAGTTGGAAAAAAAACTATGAGTGCGAAGAAGAGAGAGATAGAGAAAAGAAAATAAAAAAAAAATAAAAAGGAAAAAGTAGAAAGAGATAGAGATAGTGAATATTCCAACGCGTATTTTCCATCGGCATTAAATGTCCACGCCAGAGGCGTTTAGTCGTTGGTTCCTATAGTCGAGGTAAAAGTGTAGGGAAAACGGGGAGATATAGGAAAAATAAGAGAGAGAGAGAGAGAGAGAATCGGGGAAATAGAAAGAAAGAAAGAAATAGTAAAGGAAGATAGAAAGAGAAAGAAAGGTTGAGCTGGTGGAATCGAACGAACGATGCGGCAACCGATCACAAATGGTCGCTCGAATGTCCTCAAGGACGTTTTGGTCGTCGTTACCGTTTGCATGGAATTCGAAAAAGCCTTGAAGATGGCATTCCAACTCCGGTCAGAATGGTGAGTAACGTCGTACGATAAGATTCGCAGCCCGTACCCAAGCAGCCCCCTATTCTTACTTCTTTTTTCTTTCTTTTTCCATTCAACAAGCAAAGCCAAGGAAAGAAAACTCTAAGAAGAAGAAGAAGAAGAAGAAGAAAAGTACATCCGAAAAAAGAAATCTATCGTAAGGGCTCTCTCTCTCTCTCTCTCTTTCTCTTTCTTTCTGCTGGTGAAATCGAGTTACTACTAGTACTCGTCAGATTCCCTTCTACCCAGTGAGAAACGATTTCCAGCATTACCGTCCCATTTGCCTAATCTACCGTGAACGTTTAAATCCACTCGTTACTTCGTATTGCCTCCAACTCTATCGTAATATCGACTAAACGACCAAGACAAAGAAAATCATTAAGAAAATCTATCACAAATATATATATATATATGTATATTATCAACGAAATTATTACACAATGATGGTTCATATTTTAATGATTACATTTTTTGATTTAATTATTTATTTGTTATGTATCATATTTTGAAAAACATTTATTTCTTATTTTGCGTTAATAATAATGTTGATGCATTGTCAATACTTTCAATTTTTATAT
>NW_014569756.1:254885-269863 GCF_001313835.1 Polistes canadensis | reverse complement strand
TATATAAATAAATAAATAAATAAAAAAAAAATATATATATATATAAGAAAAAAAAGGATACAAATATATGAAACAGATGATTTATTTAGTCAATTAAGATATTATATACAACAATTCTATTTATCTTTTCAATATGATTAAAACTAAGTGTCCACATATGTGGTGTAAAAGGAGAAAATCATTGCAAAAGGTTAACCTCGAATGTTTAAAATAGGAAGAAGACGAAGTTTCATGAAAACGTAGTAGAAACGATGAGAGAGAGAGAGAGAAAGAGAAAAATAGAAAGAGAAAGAAAGAGAGAGAGAAAGAGAGAGAGAGAGAACACAAACAATGGAAACTTTCCTAATCAAGAAAGACGATACATATCCAACGTAACGGACGTAACAACAGAGGTTACTCATTCCCAGCCCTTCTCTCCTTTCCATCCCCTAACTCTGAAGCACCCTCTTTCTCTTTTAGCAAAGGGTAAGAGAGAAACACGTAAGCCATGTGTCGGAGAAAGGCGACCAAGTGTAACGCATCGTTCGCAGGCAACCTGACACCTGCTACGTTCTCCTTACTAATTCCTCTTTACGGGGCCGTACGAGCGAAAGGGAGTTTCGAAGTTCGCCTTCCGCTTGCGGTTGGACGCCGGCCGATTCGAAATTCAAAGCGTTAAAACCGAGGAAGTAGTAGTAGAACTGCTTGCAAAACGCACGAATGAACGAACGAACGAAAGAGATGGAAGGCGGTGGGGGAGGGGGAGGGGGGAGAATTTATTCTCAAACAATTTTGAGAACGCAGAAGCCCAGAAACTGGATCGTAACTGGGCATCTACTGAAAATCATTTTCACCCTGTATCCATGTATCTTCTTCTTCTTCTTCTTCTTCTTTCCGTTCTATTCGTATCCGAGAGTTGCTTGCGAGTTTATACCTCGTCGTCGAACTGTCGATTCTGCTAGTTTATGGGATAAATCTATATATGATTCTGTGAAAGGGGGAAGAACTAATGGTTGGGAGAAATTCAATGTGAATGGTTAACGAAGAGTTATTTACCGTGACTGTAGGTACTCTGCTTATAAAATAGTTAGCATGGCGATTAATGATTTTATTTATTCCGAAAACTATTTCGATTAGAATTTTCCAAGAAATGATTACAATCTGTTTTATGTTAAGCGTGGAAATGAAATTCCGGTTACGTAATTAAATTATATATTTGTTTTTAGAAAAAAAAAAAAAAAACAAAAAAAAATGCACAACAAATTCATTTCTACGTTTATGTGATTTTTAATATCGTTCTACGTATTTACGTATTTGTCAAAAAATTCGTCCCGATTTATTAACTTATATACTTTATTTAAAGTATTATTATTTATAAGTATTATATATACTATTGAATTTTCTTTAATATCTAATTATAAAGAATTTTATAATTAAAAAATTAAACTTAGCAATGAGCATTAAAATATTATATAAGAGTATTATATTTTATATTAAGTTTATACTTAAAAATTGTAAAACCAAGTGTCCATTTACTGAACCGATAAATTATATATGAAAATAAATAAATCTATCTATCTATCTGTCTACACATTGATTAATATATTAATTATATTATTATATTATATAACTATTGTATAAGAATAAATAATAGACTTACTTTATATACTTATATATTAATATTATTATAAATCATATTATTTTTTGTTTCTACTTCTCTTTCTACCTCTCTCACTCAAAAAAAAAACAAACAGAAAAATATTTTCAAAGAGCATAATAGAAAGAGTTAAGTAAACTTTCTGTTTAGATGTTAGTTCAAAAGTAGGCGTATATATCACGCAGAACATCACTTGGTAAAACGAGCACGCTTTCTGCACCAACGGCACATGCCGTTGGATCTTCCAGCCATTAATCTCACCTCCTGTCGTAGCATAGAAAATAATTGAAAATGACTTGCAAACCCCTCCTGGAAGATCCGAATGACTTGCGAGGATATTTAAAAAAATATCCTCCTCGCCACCGCTACCGCCATCGCCCCCCTCCTTCAAAAAATAGGATAGTGGCTAATAAAAAAAAAAAAATACAAAAAAAAAAAATTTAATTAAATAATTAACGTAGACACGCGCATACAGAGACGCGTGCCTCCATACGTACATGCATACATACATACTTACATACATACATACATACATATATGCATGCATACTTACATTTATACGTACATACAGTTATACACAAGTGTGTACTTTATGCACATGAATTTTCATTTCACGATCGTCACAATATGCGAGCACGGTTGTTTAGTGCTCTTAAGGGAACGTCTCTGCGATTAAATTTTCCCTCCAACGGAAGGCCAGCTTTCTCTCTCTCTCTCTCTCCCTCTTATTACATATACACACATTTATACACATATACACTCAATTCTAACCGCAATTTCTCTTCCAAGCGTCGAGAAATGGAATCGACCGCGAACATAAAGCAATTACGTGAAGCAATGTAAGCAGGGTAAGCACGCAGAGCGTTGAATCCTCTAAAAAGCAATTAACGAAGACATATCGAGCACACATATATATATTATGTATATGTATATCTCTACCTACGTATTTATTTATAATATTTATAATATATATACACACACATATATTATGTATAAAAGAATAAAAATATAATAATTATTATTGTAAATAATATTTGTTTGTGACTTTTCTTTTGCATCTATTAATGCATTCGAAACTATTGGACATATTGAGATTGGTACGTGAAACCAATTTTATTATCTCTCATTTATCCACAATTATCTTATCTTATACAATAAAGTGTTCTCTCAATATTCATTGTTACAAATTGACAATTGAAGATATAAATATATACTACTAGTAGCTGACTTTACATAAGTGAGTTGACAATTATCGAACCTAACATGGTTATCACTTTTACTTTTAAAAAATACAAATTTCTTTTAGATACTTTTGCAACCCACTCTTCTATTTGCCAAGTGTTTTCTAAAATACGATCAAATATTTCCGATCAAATTAGTCGTAAAAACAAATGTTACTAATTAATATTAATACTAAGATCTATATTATATTATCGTTTTAAACGATACGAACAAACATTTCCGATCTAAATTGATCTTCTAAACAAATAATTCTAATTTCAATTATTAGATCCCAATAATATTTTAAGATCATAAATATAATATTAATCTTAAATTATATCCTATCCCTTTTGTTATATTCAAATTAAATTACAACCTGATACAATTGTAACATGTAAAACCGTGGCTGTCAAGGTAACAGTAACGAACGCATTCGAGTGATGAATTTTCTCTTCTTTGCACGAACACGTGTTCTGCATCGCTGAACGTTCGGTGCATAAGAAACGTCGGGATCGAACATAAATCGTGTCTTTGTGTTTTCTTTTTTTCATCGACAATTCATTCCTATATCAAAAGAGAGAGAGAGAGAGAGAAAGAAAAAGAGAAAGCGAGAAGGAAAAGAAGGAGGAGGAGGAAGAAGAGGAAGAGGAGGTGAGGGTTGCATTTTTATCATCTAAATGCCATGTTTCTTTCTCTTGTTCTCTCTTTCTCTCTTACTCTTTCAACGTGTACCACGAATCATAATTTATTGACATCGTCGAAAGATATCCTGTTTAAAGTTGCGATATATGCATAGTTCTATTTCCTATCCGGAACATGCAAGTAAACGAAAAAAAAAAAAAACACTAAAAAAGAAGAAGAAGAAGACAACGATATAAAAAGGAAATAAAAACCTTCTCTCTCTCTCTTTTTCTCTTTCTCTCTCGTTATTTCCAACGTAATCTGAATAAGCTCGAAAAGAAGAAGAGCCCCGCGAGCTCGTGGAAAATTAATCGTCGACTCTTACCCGTTAACTACTAATTTAACTGCCTCGATCCGAGTTAAGTTGGCCTAGCGTGTCCGTATAATCGATTAATTTGTATGCGAGTAAGTTTCTCGCTAAAAATCCACTTAAAAAAAAAAACAAAGAAAAAATACTATCGCCTTTTGTAAAACGATGTAATATGGTGGTATAGGTATATCGAAAGAAAAAGTAAGAAGTAATAATAAAGAAATAAAAAGAATAAGAAAATAACAGGATAGCCAATTGGATTGCACGATTTTTCTTTTAACGAAACATCGAATCAATCTCGGATGCAACATCCCCTCCCCCCCCCCCACCGTTCATTGTTCGTCCATGGTAAAGGATTTTTTTCTTCCTTTTTATTCTATTATCTCAACGTGATTGCTACGTATGCTGAAAATACTCTCTCAACGTCGAAAAAATATTTATAAGATAATTATACTTAATGTAGAACACATTACACATAACGTTAAGGTAAAAAATATTTAGAAAAAGAAAACAAACAAAATGGTAGACAATATGGAACATCAACGAAGTTTCTTGATATATCTCTAAATATTTTATTTTTATCATGATAAATAAATGTTCGTATATATAGGTATAACAAAAAATCTTCTTATTTTTAACGCATTTACAAATTTGCATCAAAATTTAAGTGTCTTGAAATTATGATAAAAAATATTAAAACAAAAAAAAACTATGAAACGCTTTAAAAATGTATAGATAAATCTTAAAAGCTTTGATTTCAATAATAAAAAATGACACGTTTTTTTCACTTGAATTTCAATTAAAATATCCAATATTTTATTACGTAAATAAAAAAAAATTTATCTTCCCAAATATTACATTGTCCCAAATTAAGTACAATTACCCAACAAATAAAAAAAAAAGAATTTACATTTACTCAGTATAGAAAATATTGTATAACGTATTTATATTAAACATAACATCATTTGAACATAGACAGAAAAAGACAGGTAGATAGATAAGTGTAAGTAGGTAGATAGGTAAG
This sequence comes from Polistes canadensis, assembly GCF_001313835.1. Lineage (NCBI taxonomy): Eukaryota > Metazoa > Arthropoda > Insecta > Hymenoptera > Vespidae > Polistes > Polistes canadensis. The sequence continues at coordinate 264,991 of NW_014569756.1, read as the reverse complement.
TATATAGACGAAAAGACACAAATACGAGAAGATCGAAATTTGTAGAAGAATTTAATGCACGGGAGGAAGAGGAGAATGAGGAGAAGGGGGGTATAGCTGATTCCTCAGTAGTTTTCCGGCAAGTTTGCAGCAACGTGGCCTAGTCAGCTTGGCAAGATTCAACGATAAGAAAACGTAGGGACAGGAAAAAGAAATAGAGAAGGAAGGGAAAAAGTTAGAAAGAGAGAAAGAGAGAGAGAAAAGAGTGAGGGAAGGAGGGTAGTTCGCCATTGGCAAACCTGTTTCACGATCCTATCGCACTACTACGGGTATTACACCGCAGCAGACCGGTCGTAAAAATTGATAAGTCCTTCCCCGACGTTCTCTGCAGGATAGTAGCTCGTGCACGAAAGCAAAGAGAAAAAGAGAACAAGAGAAAGAGAGGGAATAAGAGGAAGGGGATGAGAGTGAGAGAGAGAGAGAGAGAGAGAGTTAGAGAGGGATAACTCGAGACAATCAACGGGCTTATTGGGCTAACGCTTTTGCCCGAGTTAACCAACGTAATTGCCCCAGGGGTTGCTCCTGTTTCCTCGCATTTAACCCCACGCCCTCGTTCTTTGCCCATCGGGCATCGATCGTGCTCTAACCCCCTGCCTTCGTGTTTCGTCGATCCTTCAAAGATTTCACAGAAGAAAATCCTTACTTCTTTAGGATTTTCAATTTAAACAGACATCATCGATTGTTACAGTTTATATTCTTTGGCGTATACAAATTGTTTACGCGATTGTAATACTTTTATCGAACCTTTTTTTTTTTTTTTAAATAAAGGCAATAAATGTTCGTTTATTTTTCTGATGCAAATTGGATTTAATATTATGTATTTTTTGTAAATTTTCTTCTTGTTATAGCTTCTTAACTTTTCATGATGTCGTAGAAAAAATTATAAGTAGAATAATTAAATTCGAAATATACAAAATATTATTATAATAATTATATATATATATATTAGAAAATATTAAATTATAAATATAACAAAATTGGATCATACATGGCTAAACATTTTTTTTCATAAAGAAATAATGATATTTTTTATGTTATTTTATTTTATTTTCTCTAATAGGAATTACTACTAAGACACGTGTTACTAATACGTTATAAAGAAAATAATGTTAACAGGTTGCCGAGGGGACGTTAATTCACCTACGTCAAAGTGATAAACGTGTGTGTCATTAATTTTAATAGCGTCCTCGAGGAAGTGCCAAGAGGAAGAAATGAGGAGGGTTGTAGAAGTTGTTCGAACGTGGTAAGAAAACTGCCAACGATTTTAGAAGAAGAAGAAGAAGAAAAAAAAATTTAAAAAAAAGGAAAGAGAGGGAGAATAGTACAGAAATTCACCCTAATATTTTTTATGGGATATTTTTTTTAATACCCCTGAAAGAAAAACTGATCGTTAATTTTAAAAGTCATAAATCTTGGAGAAAATAAACGCATTGGAAGAAAAAAAGAATTGTGTAAAATATAATTATAGGGGGAAGAAAAATTGGTAAGAAAAAAGAAAAATATATATAAGATAATTAAAGGAACGTAATCAACAAATGATTAGAACATTTGCAAAGAAGTGAGTGATCCAATAGGTGTGGTCGAATTTAAATTACACGAGATCACCAACATTGAAATCAATGAAACCCAACAAATCTAATCATCCTATCAAACGATGGCTTTACTGAGCAAGGTTAAAGGACGAAAGAATGAAAGGGTAGGTGAATACCTAATAGAATGCACGCACGATGCATGGTAAACTAATGCGAACGTTTAGCAAATTGATTTACTCGACAAAGATCGAATCGTCGAATTCAAGCCAATCAGAGATAATGTTAACGTTACTTTCTGTCTATACTAGTAGATCGATAAAAAAATAATTTGAGAATCTTATTATATACGATATTTTTTATATTATATTTATATTTTTGTGCGTATGATTTTTTAGTGTATCCCTAGATTATTAGATCGATTGAAAAATCATTCGTGGTTTTTTATTATTCGCAAATTGTATAAGCCAATTTTATTTTTAAATTAATTTATAATTGACGTAAAAAATAAACAAAAAACATTTTGTATTATTATATTTAATTTTTACATTAGCCATACCATTTCTCTAATTATTAACTTTGTAGAAAAATTCAACGAAGATCGTTCGACAATTAAACGATACAAAATTCGATGTTCGATAAAAAAAAAATAACATAATTATTTTTACAACAATCTAACGACTATATTCTATTCACAAAATACTTACGATATTTATACAAAAATTAATATAGATTATTATTAAAAAGGAAAATCAGAAAATATATTGTCCGCGTATAAACACGTTAAAGTGACATCGTAGTAATAAAATGAAGTCAACTACGACGATATGCTCGAAGTAAATCTTGCAAGAAGAAAATAATAATGAAAGAAGAGAAGAAAGAACTAAGAAAGATAACAGTTGAGAGAGAAAGAGTAAGAGAAAGAGAAAGAGCATAATATAAAGACGAAAACGTAAGAAATATTGCACAACGCGTTCTTCGTATAACCAATTTCGGAGAGTGCACGTTGCTCATTGCATCGCGAACATAAACTCCGGAATAAAGTTAATATAAATACTATAATACAGGAATGGAAGAGGAGAGTCAAATATAGTTTGGTAAAAGAGTAGTAGATGCTGCATATGATAGAAAAATATATTCTCCAGTTAAGATCAACGTAGTCGTTTTACCCGATGTTACGAACTCGAACAAATGAACGAGTGAACGAACGAATGAACCTATGAAATAAACAAAAAACATGCTCGAGGTGAAGAACAAACAAGTAGTACTCTCGCGTTTTTGATTAGACTCGGAATAGCGATAAAGTGCCGTCGGTAAAAGCATCTGCTACGAATAAAATTTTTGGGATAGGAAAAATAATATAATCAGACTATAAAATAAGTCTGGTTTTGAATTTCAATTTGTCGAATCTGAAGAAAAAGAAATTGTTTTTTTTTACTATGGAATCTACAAGTAAACTATTTGGAAAAAATAACTACGAGATTAATATCGAATATGAGCCAAAAGTTATTAAACGAGTCACACAATTTTCTAGATAATTTATTGTTCTTTTTAGTATCCTAATATTGTAATTTTCTAAACTTGTAGTATTAAAATAAGTAAAAATAAAAATAGCGTCAAAAATTTCGAAAGAGACACGTAAGCCGGTCAATATGCGAGATAAAAATTAAGCACATTTTTTTATGATGATTTTCGTCCTACGGATTAAAAATTATCTTATGTTATTTATTGTATGTTATTTTGTTTACAATTATAACGTTGATGTTTTAATAAAATACAAACATTTGCAAATAGAAGAAACTTAACAACACGTTCTATAATACAAATGCACCCTTATTTTTGGTCATATTTCCTATAAAATTAATATAAAATACTCTAAAAAAATAAAATGAAATTAACATAATTTACAATAATGAAAATAAAACCAAATCAAAGGAGAAAAATTCTCCCCGTCTAGGATTCGATCCAGTGACATCAGGAACACGAGACCACGCCGCTACTAGTTACGCTATCGAAGCAAGAGGCATAAATGAACATAAGAATTTTTGTAAAGTTTCAACCCCTGTTTTTGTTTAAAGGATACAACGTATATTCTTCATAGATCACTACAAGGGTGCAAAATTTAAAGAAAAAAAAAAAAGAAATCAGAAATTACACATGATTGCTGTGCCCTTGTAAGACGACATCGGTAAAGTTATTTCGTTGTCACTAAACATAAATTGTATGGTGCAACCACGTTCGAAAGAAATCTACTCTTCCATGAAGATGACGACGAAGAGCCAATCTCCGGCACGTCGAGCATAAAGGCTATCGTAAAAGAACGATAAAGGTTCCGATACCAAAGATACTTTTTATGCATTGAAATATCCAACGTTAAAAGTAAAGACACATATATCTTTGTTTTTCTTCACTATCAGTCACGTGAAAAAATATTCTAAAGTAAGGGAATACATTTTTTTTTACACTTACATCTCAACACATATCTTAAAAAAAAAAAAAAAATTAATATTACAAAATTACATTAGAATTTTTTTATGTAAAATTATACTTTTTACTGTAATATACCTAAGACGTAAGATCAAATAGATATTCTTGCGCAATTAAAGTTATATATAATTTTGTAAAAAATAATTATGTATAATCAAGTACATTTACTGGACAAACAGGTTGCAAATTAAAATAAATATCTATCTTATTAAATTATGCAATAATATTGAAAATTAAATGATAAAATCTTGTTTTATTTATTTCCTTTTTACGAAATAAGTAACGCGCTTTAAATTAAACGTGTGTTAGAATGAGCAAATGAAATTATATTAAAATATTAATAAATCGTAATTAACTGCAATAACGTGTGCATTTAAGGGTTCAAAAAATATCAGTTATCTGAATGAAAGTAAAGATTGAAGCTTGTCAAAAGAGGGTGGGTAAAAACAAGCTTTTGTGATTGAAGAACGGTGGGCGAGGAATGGTGTTGACCCGATCGAAGGTTTGCCAGTAACAGTAGGCAATAACATCTTAAGGGAAGGTCGAACATGTCGAAAACGAGCGTTTCTAGCCGAACAAGCCGCTGCGTCATCTGTTACAGGCGTAAACTTGGAATTTCGGCGCGAACTTGAAAAACTTTGAGTTTTCTCTTCTTGAAATAAAGGAAAAATGTAAGAAATCAGACTGTTTCCCTCGACGTTAGGTTTATAACGTGATCGTTTCTTGGGTAAACGATATCTACTAGAAAGAGGAGAGTCTTACGATGAAAAAAAAAAAAAAAAAGAGAAAAGGTTCTTGCTTATGAGATTGTGAGAGTGAGTGAGTGAGTGGGTGGGTGAGTGAGAGAGAGAGAGAGAGAGAGAGAGAGATGAAATAAAGCTTTCATTATTTTCACAGGATATATTTCTAGCGACTTATGAAACGTCCGCTGACGTGACAAACGACACTGGCATTCCTAGAGAATTAAATACGTCGGACTCTCAACCTTTCCACTCTTTGCTACTTTCAAACTTTGTTCTTTTCCTTCATAATAGGAAGAAGTGTTTGTTCATATCTTTGAGAGAGAGAGAGACACGAAGAAAAAAAAAATTAAATAGGTTTCTAAAAGAGAGAGAGAGAGAGAGACGATGATAGTTTATTAACGTTGACGATGAAGGATATTTCCCAACAAATATTAATAATATTATTAATAACGTGTTAATTTGTAACATAGAATTAAATTAAATTTGTTGGAAAATTGTTTTCAATTAAAATCAAACAAATGCGCACCTGAGGAGTAATCAAAAACGAATGAAATGAAATTAAATGAAATTAAGAAAAAAGAGAGGCAACAATAATTTATTAAACGTTGATGATAAAATATTAAAAAAAAAAACAAGACCTAAAAAACAAATCATTAAATAATATTATGATAATATTATGACATTATATAAAATATTATGAATAATATTATGATAGAGAGAGAGAGAGAGAGAGAGTTACAGCATAGAAAACAAAATTGATAAAAAATCAATGAAAATAAATATTCGAACGAGTTTAAATCAAAATCAAATTAATACTCATGTAATTACGTAAGAGTATCATTTAATTTACCAAAGATTACATCGAGATGAAAGAAGATAAAAGTGATACCATTTGATTAAAGTAACAACGTAACGAATAGTGACGCAAAACTACGAAAGATGCGAGAGAAAGAGAAAGATAAATAGAGAATAGCAGGACATCAGCAGGTCGGTTTATTGCACAAGATTAAACCCCTGCGTGACTGGACAACGTGCTCGGACAACGCTCCATCTATTTTTGGAATTTCTAGTCTTCCCTTAGAAAGGAAATTCTCCAAGAAATTCTATCTTCGTTCTAACACGCGTTTCTTAAATCTCTCTTCTTTTATCTACCCTTACACACTTACTATTACAATCCTCAATCTATCCATCCTCCCCAGCCCCATATCCTTAAACTAAAATTCCACGAGATAAATCAACAATTTTCTCCAATCATTTTACACGTAATACACATACACACGTTAACCTTGTATCTATACCTAGAGACGATCTAACCATATGACCCATTGAAAAGTACAAATCCCATTAGAAAATCAGTTAACAATAGAAGAAGAAATTCATTTGTAATTCGTTCGTGGACAGCGTCATATCGTTCATAGCATTTGAATCGAAATACACATGTGTGTGTGTGTGTGTCTGTGTGTTGGTTGGTTGGTACGAGACGGGGAACGAAATACTACTGGATGTCAAAGGTCGAGCCGATGACAAAGGATACCAGAGAAAGAGAGAGAAAGAAAATTGAATGTGAACGAAGGGGAAGGGCCGAACGGGGAAAGGGAATAGATAGAGAAGGGTCGAATTTCGGAGGGAAAATTTAGAGCAGAACGACAAAGAGTCAAACGCAGAACGGTGTCCCGGGAACGATGTTGTACGAGGCCGATTTAGAGGCAATTGCCGTTCCAATTTTAACGCACTCGTATTCACGCTCGCAAATCCTCCCGAAAGCGTGTAAGCAATTCCCATTCGTATCGTTGCAGAAATGTATGCAGCATATATTTATATACAGTGAGTGAGTGTCACTTAAAATCGTACACGGTTACGCTTACTAGATTTTTAGTTGAATATTATTTATATAATATGTTTAATATTGAAAACAATATCAAAATAAATACATTATCGTATTATATTATATTATTTAATGAGTATAACACATGGAATTATTATTTATAACAAGTGAATTAAAAAAAAAAAAAAACATATACGAAAATAATGTATCGAAAACGACCGTCAATAATAATCGTAACCATATTGGTGTAACTGTAAAAACAAGAAGGAATATCTGATCTTTTTTTGCACGCGTTTAACAATCGATCATCGTTTATTTTTATCGTTATGCGAATAATAATATTTAAATAAGAGTCGAACGTGACTGGTTCATATGTATAATATATAATACATATATCTACTTGAAAGTCATATAAACAAAAAAAAAAAAAACAAATTTTGATCGACTTTCATAGATAACAATGAGCCAGTCTAACGGTGGATTTCGAAGAGAACTGCATACTGGGACCTATATTCCGTGTTTCTAAATAACAATATACATTTCCTTCGATACAAGGTGATACAGACCACCTATGGTGTACATAGAGGTATATATATATATAAAAGTAATGTATATGTGTGTAAGTACACATCTAGTTTATATATAGACGTAAGTATATTTATATATGGATAATGGTTACTGTATATATGTAACGATATATGTAAGGTAGATCTGTATAGTATACTTAAAGGTGTATATATATATCCGATAATGGTATGTGTGTGTGTATGTGATACAGTCTACATAATACGTGTATAAGTAAATGTGTGATGGTGTTTTATAGTATACAGTGGTGAAATTGTATGCGTAGGGTGTATGGTGTCGGTGAGTGTATTTGTGGGTGTTGATGGGTGATGGGTGAGTGTGAGAAAGATGGCAGTATACCCTTTGGAGGTCCATTCGGGATCCATTCGGGATCTATTCGATCGAAGTGGACTAAGCCGAACAGATATCGATGCATCCGCATCAAGAGGCTATTTGTTCGATCGAAACGATGGACGATCCCGATTTCTACATCCGAATCACCGGTTCTGCACCGTATTAAGATAAAGAGAAGCACTTAGTTCGTCGTCGAACGATACTAGACCTGACACTAAATCACTGTCACTTTCTATCTCTGTCTATGTTTCCGTCTCTATCTATTCATCTATCTGTCCATTTCTATTTCTACCTCTATCTCTCTTACGTCGGATAAACAGAATAGGGTGGGGAGGGAGAAGGGGGGGAAGGGATACATCGAAAGAAATAAGAACAAGCTGAATTTATCCTTTGATTTTAATTTGAATCGATTCGCCGTATTTTTGGTATTATTATATTTTAATGAAAATCATCTCGAAAATAAATGCGTGCGTTATTTTATATAAAAAAAAAAAAAAAAAAGTTATAAGATGCATATTTTAAGAATTTTGCTCTACGAGAATTTTCTTCGTAATATTTGTAGTGGTATTTTGTAAGGAGTGACAGTAATCCGACGTCGTATCTATTGTCAATAATAAATGCAGGTCGTTAAGTATACTTCCGTAAGGAAAATAAGGAAAAACGGGGTTAGTTGGGGGAGGAGGGTGTTGGATGGGAGGGGTGACAGGAGAGTAAGGGTGGGCCTTCTTATTCTTCATCCAATATCTTCGAGATGCTCGCTTTTATCTCGAAATCTAAATCCGCCTCACGAAACGCGAATAATCAGAAACGAAACGTGGCAGATAGATAGATAGATATGTATATATATGTATATATATATATAAAAAAAGAAAAAAAAAAAAAAGGGATAAAGAAAAGGGAATAAAGATAATAGTAGAGGAGGATTTACAGGAAGACGATCGGACGTAACGCGGCGTCCAATAAACGGCTAAAAGCCAACGAAAGGAATGGACAAAAACATGAATGCCACGAACTGGACGAATTGCGTTCTTGCAAAAAGTGGGCATAAATTCATCAGAGATAAACCTAGGCCACCACCCCAACCCCAATCCCAACCTCAACAACCACCCCGACCCCTTCTTCGTTCTATTTCTTTCACTCGTCGTAGTAGCTAACGTAAGACGAAAAAGAAAAAAAAAAAAAAAAGAAAGAGATAGAGAGAACACAGTGGGAGGAAGAAAAAAAAACATTTCCTGCGGTACCGCGAAAACGAGAGAAAAAGTATCTTGGAAAGAGATAGGGATGGTACACTACGGTTAAACGGATGTGATTCATCGTTTCCAAAAAAGAAAAAAAATAAAAATAAAAAAAAAAAAGAAAAAGGAAAAGAAATTACGTATTTAGTTGATTGCTAGAGAGAGAATTTAAAAATTTTTAAATATTTTATATCATACAAATTTTATTCTTGTTAGAATAAAATTGTTCAACGTCATTTGTATTATTTTTCTTTTTCTTTTATCCATATATACAAATTTATTTTTTATAAATATATTCTTAGTCTAAGTGACCAATATTTTCTCTCTCTCCCTCTCTCTCTCTCTTTCTCTTATATTATATATTTTAAAAAATTTTTTTTTTATAAGATTCAAACGTCTCATTAATTTTAATATCAACCGATAACATCGGTTAAGACGTGGCGAGAAAAGAAATAATAAAAATAAAAAAAAAAAACAAAGAAGAAGAAGAAGGATGAAAAGGGGTGGTCGGGGAGGGGGAGGGGAAGGAGTTGTTCGCGCTTGATCGCGAATCTCATAAAAAGCAAGGAGCTTGGGTGGTGAGGAGGGGAAAAAGAGAAGACAGAGAGTTATATCTGAAAATCCCCAAAGGGGATGAACGTGGTAAGATCTCCGGAACGGGAGAAGACTATTTCGGCTGAAGTAAGAGAAACAAAAAGCGAGAAGGAAGGGGAGAAGAATAGTCGCGCAAATAAAACGCTAAAAATGGCGTCTACTTTCTCTCTATCTTTCTCTCTATCTCTATCTCTATCTTTATCTCCCTCCATCACTTTTTTTTTTTTTTTTCACGAGCACGCGTTTGGCTTCCATTACCTTGTGGAGTGACTCGAGTAAACGAAAGAATTCTTTAGGATGTTTATTTTCTCTACGAGGAGAAAATTTTCTATACTCACAAGTTGTGTATTTATAAATCGAAAGAAAATTCTTAACGGCACATATCATACGTGTTTTTATGATGCCTTTTATACAAAAATATAATATCACGTATAACCGAAACAAAATGTATTTTCTTTTTTAACACTCTTAATATCGTACAACGATGGATCGTATATATGACTAACACAATATTTATATTATTTATATATATATATATATATATATATTTAACAAAATTTATATTATTTAAAAATTATCAGATAACCCTCAGATGCAACCATGACGCATGCGACTTGAACAAAATATTTTTACACAAACCGAAATAATATAACCGATGTGCTATTTTAACTTTTATTTTATATGTATATGTTTTTTTTTTTTTTTTTTTTTTTTTTTTAATTCGATCAAACCCACA
>NW_014569756.1:199227-254669 GCF_001313835.1 Polistes canadensis | reverse complement strand
AAAAAAAAAAGATATATAAGTAAACGCGAAAGAAAAAAATGAAAAAACGAAAGAATGAAATAAAAAAGAAAGGATGATAGAAACGTGAGATGACATCCGCCAATCAGATGTTAGCAAACAGTTTCCTACCGGCGTTAACGTGGATTCTAATCTCAGTACAAACTACGTTAGTGTTCCGTAGGTAATTCAGGAAGATAGAAGCTGAGAGAACGCGAGAGATTGGTCCACCGATATCGTACGAGATTGTCTATGGGTATACGTTGGAAGATTCAACCTACTCTCTCCCCCTCCCCCTCCACCCCTATCTCTCTCTATCTCTCTCTTTTGCTCTTTCTCTTTACTCGTATCATTCCCAGGCACGTTCGACGAACTCTCTCAGTGATAACGAGAGAAGATCCTAAGTGCAAATGAAGTCGTACGCGAATAACGTTTTCTAAACATTTATCTATACGTATATGTATCTTTATCTCTTTATATTTAGTATATATACTAATGAACTAAATAAAGCCTATAATTTATTTATCTTAACTCTCTTGATCACGTGTGTTGTGTGTGTGTGTGTACTTTTTCTTTTAAATAAATTCATCTTAATAAATCATATTTGATATAAACCATTAACAAACCAAAACGATTAATAACGATATTTTGTGTGTCATTTACTATTTATATTTGATTGAATATTTTATTTAGCCAAAGTACTAGATTGATACTTAATTTGTTTATTACTAAATGATAAACAATTTATATTGTCATTGGATAATGAATATAATTTTATAAATTTGTTCGTAATTTTGATTTCACTAAAGTAATCGATTTTATGAAATTAATGGCTAGTTATATACTTTTATATAAAGAATAAAATCGATTACATATCAACCTCTTCGAGACTGAATTTATAATCTCATCGGTAACGAGAATATATTTTTCTTTTATTCTAATTATTAAAATAAAATTTAATTTATATCCTACGACAGTCGGGATTTATTTTCTGTGATCAAAAAGATTATCTATTAAAATTTAAATTAAACGTCCGTGCAATTGACGGAGAGATCTTTTTTCTTTTTTTTGCAGAGATTGTGAATAGAAAAGAAAAGAAAAGAAAAAAGAAAAGGAAGGGAAAAATATGTGGGAACGATAAATCGAAGTATAATGCATTTTGTAAGGATAGATAAAAGCGTTAGAAAGTGTAACGTCGTCGTACTCGCATTTGGCCCTTAAGTTAAGAGAGAGTGAGTCGGCTAATAGGACACCTGGGATTCCATCTGGCGTATACTCGTACCTCTCCCTTAAGGGACGCATTAATCCGTGTTAAGTCTGGACTAAATAAGCACCGGCAGCACTCTCGGCACGCCAAGTGCCGACTACCTTTCGTAAAGTAAGATCGAAGGGAATGTGTTTCTACCGAGAGTCCTGAATTTTCTCGGACCATATTACTATGTTTTGTTGATGTACTGGTAAGTATACAGGTAGGTGTACTAGGCAAACCAACTCGAGTTACTCTTAATATAAAATCTGATAGCGCTATATTTACTCCTAAACCTAACACTGCCAACCAACATTTTTTAATTATTTGTTGATTTCTATCAAAATAAAAAAAAAAACTAATTGTTAAGATTGACTATAGAATATGTTTGGGCTCTGTCGTTAAAAATAAAAATAAGTTTCTGATAAAAAATACAATTCGAAGCAAAATACTCGCCTTAATTAATTTAAAAATGTAAAAGTTTGTGTTGAAGAAAAAAATTTCTCTCGGTTATTCTCTAAAGCATAAGTTTTCGAACTTTTTAAACTTTTTACCGCGTAAATAAAAATAATCAAATATATGTACCAACCACCAAATGGAATGTATATAATCGATGAATAAAACATTTGAAATTGATATTATTTCAATATATTCGCGCGCGTTACGATATTAAAATAGATTTTTCTGAAGATGTATTGAATTATTTTATCTCAAAATTGTATCTCCATCAAAAATAACGTAATGTACCATAGTTTGAGAAACGATACCCTAAACCCATTAATGTATTTCTTACAACTATTCGGTTCTTGTGAGATTCACTCAGTAATTTCAAACCAGTTGGCCGATAATATATACAGATGATAAGTAAATCCAATCTTAGACTATTAATAGACAGGTATATAATTCTCCTAACGTTTCACATAACATTCATACGAAACAAATCGAATATCAAATGTTTATCGAGCTTGACTCATTTCGAGAGATTCTATTTTAGTAGTAGAATATTACACGATATTACAATATATTCTCAATTTTCTTCAAGCTATTTCATTTTACAGAAAGCTTAACGCTTTATCGATATTACATTTCTTATTTGCAATATCGCATAGAAATGGCAACTTCAACGAATCTATGAGAAGAAGATTAAGAAAGAGACAAAAGATGTTATAAGGGATACTTCAATAAAATAGAAAAAAAAGAGGGAAAGAGAGAGAAAAAGAAAGAGAAAATAACAATCAACAAAAATTCAACAGAATTATACGACGTATAAATTTTCATTTTCGATAAGTCAAAATAATTTCGAAAATGTGACATTTATCCTTTCGTACGTGGCAACCAATGTATTTTAAAATGTTTCAACCCCTCCTCCTACCCTTTTCCCATTCTTTCTTTCTTTCTTTCTTTCTTTCTTTCGTTCTTTCATCTTCTGTCTCTTTTATTTCGGTAACACGTCAGACTCGACGACAAGGACGAGACACGACTCGTGGGATTTGAAGAAATTTCCCAACGGATTACGAGGAATTTTAAATTTTCTTCTTCGAGAGGAAGTCGACGACGTGTTATATAGAAAATGTGTAGGTGAGTGAGTGGGTGGGTGGGTGGATAGGTGGAGGAGGTATGGATGGTTAGAGTGGGGATGAAACGAGAACGAAAACTTACCAAGTCTCGAGTTTAACACGAGCTTATCGAATGTTTCCATTATAAGAAAAACTTGGATCGATTCGTTAATATCGAACTGACACATGCAGACGATAAATTGATAAATGAAAAATAAAAAAAAAGAAAAATATAAAAATACATTAAAGTTAGTTGTTATTTTGCATTCGACGGGTATAGGAAATATAAACGTGACAAATTTAACACGTTTTCCAAATGTATTTAAATTCATGTTCAAAAACCTTTGTAAATATTCAAACGTGACAACAGAAATTTGTAGTAATCGACGAACGATATACTGTTTCGTGAACTTCAAAATCTTCAATCTTAAAAATACCTCAAATATATGTGACATATATACAAAAGTTTCAATTTTGTAAATTATTTCATTACGATATTTTAATAAATAATATTTACAATTATATTAAACACATCAATGTCGTTTAAAATTTAAAATAATAATTAGTATCGTTGGAATAATCTTTTTCATAACTCGATAATAGAAGTAAAAACTGATATATTCTTTTGTAATTTACTTCAAGTTGAATAAGATAACGTACTCATCAAAATTTTTCAAAAAGTCAAATATAATTCATTATTATCCTAATATACGCACACAGATATATTATAAGCAACAAATAAATTATACACTCGCGTGGACGATGCGAAAAAAAAGAAATGTTTTAATTAAAATAATTAAAAGATTCGAAAAAGAGAATGTAGGATATAGTGTACTCAACAAAATCCGTTTCTATGCTAGCTTAACCCACCTACGAATCCATCTAACTTTTTCTTTATCTTTTATTTTTTATTTTTTTTTCTCTCTCTCTCTCTCTCTCTCTCCCTCTCTCTCTTTTCTTGCTAGCCTTCGAAAAAGAGAACGCGTCCAACTTCTCCGTACAATCTACGAGGAATTTCCGGCTCGTCGCTACCCTTGCCAAGATCCACAAACCGCCGGCAGAGCTTCGAATTTCTGCCACATAGCTTTCAAAAACGTTCACGAGAGAAAGAAGAGAGAGAAATAGAAAGAGAGAGAGAGGGAGATAGCAAGGAGGAAAACAGAAAAAAAAAAGGAGCGAACGAAAACGAATTTCGAAGAAAAAATAATATTAAAAGATGTTTTCGTGACAAGTTTCGAAAATGTACGCAATACTTCGAATAAACAAATATTTGAAGTTAATTTAATAATTCTAAAACTCGTTTCTGTGGGTTTGATCGAATTAAAAAAAAAAAAAAACATTTGTTATTGAATTTCTTTCATTTAATTATATTTTATTTTATTTTGATGTAACGCCTGTGTGTAATAATATGCAACATTTTATACTTCGTCAATAACGGTGCTCATTCATTTAATTATTTTAGATTCCTAAATGTTAAGATTATTTTTATTAAATATCTGTACAAACGTATTGAAAAACATGTTTATCACGTAATGATAAATATATTTCCAGAAAAAAATTAATTAATCGACACCTGAAAGAAATTATTTGATTAATACGAATTTAATATCGATTTGCAATTATCTAATAATATCAAATCTAACTCGATATATAGCTGGAAAAAAGAAAATTGTTAATTAAAATAAACACATTTAAATTCAAGTCAAAATATATTGATACGTTACTAAATTATTTCCTGGAAAAATTGTTATAATTAATTTTTTCCAACGATTGATGCCCCTTTCATACGAGTGTCCACTTAACAGAAGAAGAAAAAAATAAATAAATGAAAACAAATAAATAAAACTTCGACGAGAGAAATAATAATAATAATAAATAATATTTCAAAAATTAAAACTATAAAAAAACTACTAAATTATCGTCTCGAAAAATTTGCAATTATTTTTTCAAACGATTTACTACAACTACTCTTGTTCAAATGTCCACTTACCAAAAAACCAGCGAGAGTAATCCGACCGATTCGAGTTTACCAAAAAAAAAGGAACGTTAGCCCACAGGATAAAAGGAAGTAAGTCCTAATGTGTCCTACTCCGGCAGTGTATACGAAAGGTACTAAAACATTCGTAGCAAGGTTTGTTTATGGAACAAAACATAGAAAGACGAAAACACAAGTCTTCTTTCGTTTATTTAACGAGATGGAACTCTCACGGCAAGTTGACGTATTCAAAATATTTCACTTGGTGAGAGTTTCTGTGTATACAACACAAAGTACTTAATGTAATATA
This sequence comes from Polistes canadensis, assembly GCF_001313835.1. Taxonomy (NCBI): domain Eukaryota; kingdom Metazoa; phylum Arthropoda; class Insecta; order Hymenoptera; family Vespidae; genus Polistes; species Polistes canadensis. The sequence continues at coordinate 249,585 of NW_014569756.1, read as the reverse complement.
TTTCCATATATATGTATACATACACATATATATATACACATATATGGAAACGTAAAAAGAGTCAGTTGAAAAGGTTCAACACTGGGTCACCAAATTCTTCTTAATGTTTCTAATCGGCTTGCTTTTAAAGCTCTTCTATAGAATCTCTCATAGAAAATCCAATAAATATTTCATCCTTCGTTCGTATCATTTATCTTTAACGTATATTATAAATCTTCACTATTATTTATTTAATTATTTTAACGTAATATGTATTTATGTGACATGAAATAAAAATCATTGGAAATAAATCATAAATGATAATTATTCTTTTCTTTTTTTTACTTTTGAAATTAATTTCTAACAAAATAAAATAGAAAAAAAAAAATTATTAACGTGAGATAACTAAAATAATATGTTCATAAAACAAATTGAAGGACTGCAAAAGAAATATTTTACGCGAACAAAATTTCATTTTGGAACAACCATCTTTACTACTACCCCTCTTACTCTCCCCCTCTCCCTCGCTATGTTTTTCTCGTACACGTGAATTTTATCTTTTAGTTCTTTGGTGATGGTGATAGAAGAACGCCAGCGGCGTCAACCTGGGCCCGATACGAGGGATCTTTTAAAATTACCCGTCCTTCCAGACCAGGAGATAATATGGCCTATTAAGGATAAACGAGGTTGATGTATATATAGATGGGGAAGGGGAAAGGGGAGGAAAGGGGGACGAGAAGTGAACGAGCGTTACGTCGAAGGACGACGGTTCAGTTTAATCCCTGAACTTTGTTCGTTGTACCTTAAGAAAAGTAGGAAAAAAAAAAGAAAGTAAAGACGACAAAAAGAAGAAGAAGAAGAAGAAAAAGGAGAAGGAGAAGAAGAAAGGTAAGAAGATAGTAGTACCTCTTTTAAACTGACAAAGTACTTGAAATAAGGACAAGAAAAAAGAAGTAAATGTAGGAGGATAAAACAATCGAACTTTGTCGTATTCAGTTGCTACGTGTTTACGACAAAATTTAAAATTTCTAGAGAAAACAAAAATAGTATTAAATTCGATTGATGATAGATAGAAAATGATGCAAAAATAATTATAATTTTGTTTGTTTTTTTAAATAAACGACGAAACATAATCGATTTATATGATATATATTTAGATTGGTGGCAAGAAATAATGAAGATTTTTAATAATAAAAATTTAAGGACATTTCTCTGATTTCAACTTATCGAAATTTGTTCTAGCAGATTCGTACAAAAATAACGATCCTTAGAATATAATAATTAATATTAAATATTACCAACATTTGTTTAAATTTCTATCGCAAAATTGTTCCAACCAATGATATACGTTTAATACTTACGTTAATAATTTTATATCGCAATACCAAAACGAGAAAAAAAATTCAACGACAACAAAAAGCCTGCGCCAAATGTAAAAAAAAAAAAAAAATAATAAAATTGAATAAACAAATAAATAGAAGAAGAAGAAGAAGAAGAAGAAGAAAACAAGAAAAGAAAATTAAAATCGGGCCAATCTCTAACGCGAAGGAAATAAAAATAAAAAAAAAAAATAAAAAAATATAAGGAAAAAGAAACACGCGCACCCCACGAAAAAATAAAAAGAGAAGGGAAGAAAAAACGAATTGACAAAGTAAAAAATTCGCACGCGAAAGAAAAAAGAGTGGGGTAAGGGTGGGAGGGAGGATTGTTCGGGGGGGAAAAGGGAGATAAAGGGACATAGAGCTTTCTGTGTGTAGTATACTTAAGAAGAGCTTTTACTTCGTACCTCGAGACTTTTCTTTACCAACTCTCGAAAAGGAATGTTATTCTTAGGCGAGGGATCTATGCATGGACGAAAAGAAAAAAAAAAAGAAATAAAAAGAGAAAAAGAGAAAGAAAGAAATAAAGAAAAGGAGATGGAAAAAGAAAGATTCTAAGGTGATCTCAAAACGGTCGTAAGAAAGAGATCGAAAGGGCCATCGAAGAAGTGGGTGTAAGAAGGAGAGAATAAGACTTCGTGATGGAATCGGTTGGTAATACTTTGCCTCCGATACCATTGTTGTTTCAGTCAACTTGCCACGATTTCTTTCGAAACAGCCTGCGAAACCTTCTCCGCTTCCAGAGAAAAAGATAAAGAATCTCGGAGATTGTACGAGATGGTAGATATATATCAAGCGTGTTGATATACAGGGCCTTTCATTTTTTATTCTCGTCAAACGTTTCAAACGACAATAAATAAAAAAATAAAATAAAATGTAAAATTGTATGGAAAATAGTTAAATGATAAGTGTATTGATTTGGTTTATTATTGATTGAAGTATAAAACAGACTTTTGTGAGATTTAATTATGTAGGACAAATTTTGTTTTAATATTTTATTTTGTAAATTTAAGATAAATTTTCTAATTTATTTATTTGTTTATTTTTTGGCTTGTTTTTTTTATGTAAATTCATATAATATGCTGGCATCCTTTATATGTATAGTATATGCATATTTATACGTGCCTTCCAGTGCCTTCATAATTTAAATATCCCTGTTATAATTTTCTGATAAAATATTTACAACCATATTTTTATAAAATATTTTTATTCCCTTTCTTTTTTCTTTTCTTTCTTCTTTTTTATTATTAACAAGCGTAGAATGTTCTGACACCCTTTAAATGTATATATACTCATATATATATTTATTTATTTATAATTTAAATATCTCTGTTATAACTTAGCCATCAAATATTTACAATTCTATCTTTTATACAATATTTTTTTACACATTTACATATTCCAACACAATTTGACAGAATAAAAATGAAACACCCAGTATATGTATGTAGAGATGTGTGTATGTGTGTCTTTCATCTACTCTTCTTCCTTTCCAATTTCCCTTTTCCTTTCTCACTTGCTTCCTTACTTCCTTCCTTCCTTCCTTTCTTTTTCGAAACATGACCGACTAACGAAAATCTCGAATACTACAACTTTTCTCTCTCTCTCTCTCTATATATATATATATATATATATCTCTTTCTTTCTTTTCTCAGTTCCTACATCGAAAGTGCATACTTATGTCATGTTATAGAGGCTATCCATCGAAAAGATCGGAAATTCTTCTTGAAATTCGACACTGCGTGTCCTCGTTGTACTAGGATATACTTGAAAATATATCAGGAATGATATATTCCTTCTATTTTCTATTATCCTTAAGAAAAATGTCTACTTCGATACATTTACAAGATTTATATTATCGATCAAGTTAACGTTAGTAACAGATTACTCTTGAAATTGTTATTTTCTCGTTATTCGTTTGTTCAAACTGTGATTATTTTATTGAAAATATTATAATTAAATTGAATGAAATTATGTTGAATAATATATAAAAAAGAAAAAGAAAATTTACACGAATTATTATTAAAATATAACGATAATAATAATGAAAGTAAAATATAAATGATATATAATTACGAGTAATATAACAATAATATATTCAAGTTAGAGATTTAGAAAACTCGTAGGCAAATCCAACACACGTAAAGGGGTAAGTTTTGATAAAAGCTTTCGCGTGGCTCCATTTAGCATGGAGATAGACGGAGTCGTAGAATACGTCGCATCCGGTAGGGACATCCTGAAATTTACGGAGCAACTTCCTAAACCCGCTCGAATTAACGTCAAACCGCATTAATGCGAAATAGCAAGCAGCCGCGCGCGCGCGTGCACACTAATGCATGCGTGCGGCATAGATCGTATAGATAGAAACGAGGAAACGCGGTTAAGAGCAGTTACGTTTCTATGTTGCATCCAAGTGCACAAGGAATATATATATATATATATATTTAGGGAGAAAGAGAAAGAGAGCAAGAGAGTAAGATAATAAATAGGAGATATGGGGGTGAGAGAAAGGAGAGAAGGAGATGATGATAAAGCGTGAGAGAAACTTGAGAGAACTCTGTCTGCACGTTTATGACCTCGGAATATCGAATACTAATAACGACTGCCATAGTGTCACCAATTTCCTACCACACTCTCTCAGCGAACGATCTAGGAGCAGGTTTATAACGAGAAATTCTGAGAAATACTTCACGAACTTTCTAAAATGTCTCCCATCTCTTATACAAGGACTCAAAGCACAATTATGTGCAACTATTGACTTATTTTTCAAACTTTTACGCATTTTTAGTGGTCCATGAAAAATATATGTTATACCCTTTATTAAAGAAAAAAACATACAGGGAGAGATAGAAATTTCGCAAAAATTTCTATGTTCATTTTTATCTCTTTTGATAGTTAAGAAAAAAAAAAGTATCGCGTCAAGAGATTTTAATTTATGTTATTTATTTTATTTATTATAAGTTCATATTTTGTGCGTTCGTACGACGAATTTCTTTTTCAATTGAAATTATTCCAAGTAAAGAAAATAATTATATCGTTGATATAAACCGAATGAAAAATTTAGATCTCATTTGTTTCACTATAGAATAAATTTAATCGTTCTTTAAGTTAAGTTTGTTTTACCTTCAACGTGAATAATCAAAAAAAAAAAAGAAAGAGATCGATCGAACGAGGAGACCGAGGGATAAAAATAAATATTCCATTTTTTTCCAATATTATCAAAATTTAATTCTAATCACCGACATTCTATCACGTGCACGCGTGGAATCGATTGGTTGGATTGTTTTTTCGATTTGAAAATCACTGGATATGTAGAATAAATCCGATTGGCTTTATTTCATCTAGATTTTCTATTTTCCGATCGTCGAATAGTTTTTGAAAAGAAAAGAGACAAGCGTTAAATCCGATTACCAGAAAGTGCGCAGATATACATTCAGATTATTTATATATAAAAACAATATATATATATATATATATATAGAGAGAGAGAGAGAGAGAGAGAGAAAATATTTTTCTTTATATGAAACGAATGTGAACGTGTCCAGGAAAGATTGGTTTGGGAGTAGGTAAAAGCAAGAGACGAGTTGTTGGCCTATCAACAAGAACACCGATACATGTTTTCAATATAGTACCAATAGCAAAAGCACAAAGTAGTAGAACTTGTATCGTAGCTACTCTGGGAATAGAAGAAGAAGAAGAACGAAAGAACATACATATGCACTGTGACTGCATGCATATCGCATCGCATCGCATCGTATTGTATCGTATCGATGCAATAGTAATACGAAAAAGAAAGTCTCCGCGATTTGTTTCCTTTATTTCCTCCTTCTCTACCTTTAAAAATATTACCAATCTAGTTGTAGAAAGAGAAAAAAAAAAAGAAAAAAAGAAAAAGAAAAGAAAAGAAACTAAAAGAAACCTACAACGCAACACAAGGAAAATGGACAACGATTGTGATACATTAAAGAAAAATATATTACAATGATATTATATTCGTGTGACGTGTAGTTGCATAATCCGAATTCAATAACTCTGTGTAATGCATTACAAAAGCACAAACAAACCATAGTAACAGAATTCACCGATTACGGACTCATATCGATACAATAACGGCAAGGTAGAGAATAGAAAAGAGAGAGAGAGTGAGTGAGTGAGTGAGTGTGAGAGAAAGAGAGAGAAAGAGAGAGAGAGAAAATCCTGCTTGCGTTCGTACTTTGGCGTAATACAAGTTCCAAGAGGCGAGGAATTTAACACGTCGACTCAAGAAGCAATTTCCTTCCCTCGTTTGCCATAGATGGTACACCCTCTCCTCATCGTTGAGTTTTCTCCACTGGGAATATCGCCACTGTCAGCGAATACACGTTGGTAGCTACATTCTCTCTTTCTCTCCTTCTCTCTTTCTCTCTCTATCTATCTATCTTTCTTTCTCTTTCTCTTTCTCTATCTCTTTCACTCTTTCTTACTCAGTCACTCACTTTCCCTTCTCACTTTATCTTTCTTTCTCTATCTATCTTGCTATATGTGTATGATCTTTCTCTATCATCAAGACACCCACAACCACCGGCCTTTCTTCTTCCTTTGTACTACCATTGTAATACAATGCGTCTCGAGCTCGTATATCGGTTGATTGTTCAAAGCAGATCTAAACAGACCGAGTCCTCGAACGTGAGCAACCATCTTTGATGTTGGTATCTTGTCATTCACGCCACGTTTTCGATCCATCCCCGTTTTCAAATTAGACTCGTTCTAATATTAGGTATATTGAAAAAAGGGACTATTATTGTTTATAATTTCAAATCGCCATACTGTTTCGTTGAATAAATTTGTTGAATAAAAAATCGATGAGAATGCAAAACCAAAAAAAAAAAAAAAGATGTATATGTTAAATATGTATTAATAATTTATATTCAAGATTATCGTTTTAATCGACGAACTTTTTTATTCTTATCGATTTTGTTCTTCTTCTTGTTATCGTTTACGGGAGAATAATAGGCTTTATACATCGTCGATATAATTTTGCTTACAAGCAAACGAGATGTTGCCTGCCTGCCTGTCTGTTAATAGACAACACGTGATACAATATTGCTTGTCAGCAAGAGAAACGTTTTAAAAATTTCATTAAATCGCATCAACAAATTTATCCAAAAAAATTTCAAAAAGAGAGATTTTATTATTATACCTATAAAATAATTCAACAATAATAATAATATGAAAGATAATACAAAATTGATTTAAATAGTGATCATTTGACCGATTGCGAAATAAACCATTAAAGAGGTGTTCATATTGTTCAAAGAAAATTCTAGGGAAAAAAAAGAGACATGAAATAAAAATAAGAATAAGAATAAGAATAGGAATAGGAAGAAGAAGAAGAAGAAGAAGAAGAAGAAGAAGAAGAAGAAGAAGAAGAAGAAGAAGAAGAAGAAGAAGAAGAAGAGAAATCGGCAAAGGCGCGTTGGGTATTGGATTTGTAATAGGAATGATGGTGGGTGCACGCGTAGAAAACGTCCTACCGAAGGCAACTCGTCTCATATCGAAATTGCGAGCCATTTTCCCGGATGGAAGACGTCGTCGCGACGACATAAAGTCTTCCGCTGGCTCGAACGAATGCATTATTCGCGAGCGAGCGAGCAAAGGGATACCGAACTGGCTCCTTCCACTCCTCTGAAGCGTATCAGAGAGAACCAGGATAAGGATGAGGATGTTCGAAAGGATCTCTCTCTCTCTCTCTCTCTCTCTCTTTCTCTCTCTCTCTCTCTCTCTCTCTCTCTTTCCTTCTCTCTTTCTTTCTTTCATTTCCTCTCTTTCTCAATTTCTCTTCCACTCTCTCTTCTTATCATACTTTCTCTCACAATTTCTGTTTCTCATTCTTCTCTCTCTCTCTTTCTCTCTTTAACTTTCCACCTCTTTCTCGTTTCTCTATAATTTTCTTTCCCCGCTCATTCTTTCTCTCATTCATTTCATTTACTTTTTCATTCTCACTTCTCTCACATTATTTCTCTTTCATCATTTATTTTATTTCTCTCGCTTTTTCTTATTCTTCTTTCTGTCATTTTCTTCTTCCCCTTTCTCACCTCTCTTTCTATCTTTCTTAACTCTTTCACTTCCTTTTCTTTTTCTTCTTTATTTTCTAAGAATCCGATTGCCCGAGAGGAAAATGACGGGTTTATCGTCGAAGCTATTTGCCGGTGGTCCATAATCGTTCGTTTTTCACGAGACTTTCGGATGCTCCCTAGCCAGAAGTTTCTCGACTATACATAATAGTTCTCGGCCAAAGAGGATTTGGAATCCTGCCCATGTGGGTCGGGGCACCGTGCCACGATTTTGCGTAAAATAACGCGATGAAAATATCGCGTTGGTTCCGATCGAAGTTACGATCGGGAATGTTCGTGATGTTGTAACCGAGGCTTCTTTTTTCAAATCGTTCAAACTTTTCTTATGGTTTTCACGATCTTTCCACGCTACCATTTTTTCATCCCTTCCTTCCACACCTATCCTACCCCCCTAACCCGTTATCAGAATATGCGTTGTCGAGAAGCTAAGATAGTTGCGTTACACAGGATAATGTAATTACAAGTCGCATAAGTTAAATATTGAGTAGAATTATATCAAGGGGTGCTTTCTAATGTGCTTTCCTGTCACAATATTTTTCAAATAATATTAAACGATTTCAACATTTTTATCGAATTAATATTTAACAATAAATATGGCAAAGTGTTGTATCGTTATAAAGGTGTTGTAGGAATGATAGCAAATCAGAACGAAAAATAAAAATAAAACAACAATTCCAGTAAAAATCTGACAAACTTCTCTTTATAAAATTCTAAAGGTAAGCTTAAATATTTGATTTATCATTAATATTTTTCAATTCTAGTCAGACCACCATCGATAATGGCACTCTATCCAACAGTATGTATTTAGTTTTCATGTCACGAGTTTGACATTACTTCTATCTAGTCCCTTCGTGGAATCAATAATCTCGTTGAAACTCGGTTATACATTTTGTTGTTTGCTAAATTGAAAATATTTGTTAAATACATTATACCATCGAATCTTACGCATGTAAAATTACGTTCGCGCATTAGCAGTTTCCGTTAAAGAATTTCTCTTTTCTTTTTTCTTTTTCTTTTTCTTTTTAGGGGCGGGAATAAATTAACGCGCCGACTGAGAGATTCAAGAATAAGAATAAAAATAAGAAGAAGAAGGTGAAGGAGAACTGGTGAATTCGTTGCGATTAATTCCCTCCGTTGGTTTTTTTTTTCTTTTTTTTTCTTCTTTTCGAAGGGGGAAACGAAAGGGAAGACGAGATGAGCTTCGACTGTTGGGGAACGAGAATCGAGGTGACGCTATTATCGCGCGTAGCCGCGTTGCGCGTGACGGGATTATAGAAAAGTTTTGTGGAATCGAAGGAAAAGGACCAGAAAGAGAAGGAAGAAAAATAAAAGAGACAGAAATAGAATGAATGAGTGAATGAGAAAGAGAGAGAGAGAGAAGGAGAAAGAGTCGGTGGTACAACTTGGCCCAAGGAACGATCAAACTTTTTCTCCTACTTCTTTAGTAGAAAGGGATAAAAGTATTAAAAGAGAAAAGGAGAAAGAAAGAGGAAGGAAATAAGAAGAAATTTCGAATTCGACGTAAGGGGCGACAGCATCGAAATGACTTTTGTATCTGGAAAGTGAACGTAAATCTTGTACGAACGATTTTCATTATCGTTTCTGCTTTATGTCTTCTCTTCCTTTCCTTTTTGTGTTCATTATACGTCCGAGAAAAAGAATTTTTAATCAAAAATTAATAGAGACGATAATAAAGTGTAGTCTGTAATCGAGATTCTAAAAAGGAAAAAAAAAACAAGTATCTTTGCCCTAAATTTGAAACTAAATTAACGAAACGTATCTCGTACGATCGAATTGTTTTACAATTCTTACATCCACCTCCCACGATGTAACTGTCGAAAATAAAGAGAAAGAGTAAAATGAAAAAAAAACTAAAGGGGAGGAAAAAGAAAAGGGAAAACCAAAGAGACAATAAATTGAAAAAAAAAAAAAGTAATCCCGAAGGGATTCTAACACATTGTATTTTTCCGTGGGATCTCCTACTTGTCTTAAAAATCGAAACTCGTCCGGGGAATACGTAAAGAACGAGGAAAGAATGAAAGAGTAAAAAACGAAAGAAAAAAAAACAAAAATCAAAACAAAAAGAAGAGAGAGAAGGAGAAAAAGAAAAGGGGGAAAGGAATGAGAGGAAGGAAACTGAAAAGACTGTAAGATAGAACAAAGAGCATTCAAAAAGTTTCCTATCGGGAAAAGTCATTCGGTTTTTCGTTTCAGATGCTAGAGAGAGAAAAATAAAAACAAAAATAAAAAAATAAAAAAAAAAAAAAGAGAGAAAGAAATAAAGAGAGAAAATATCTAAGCAAAACCGTCATGGTGCCGAACTCACGTACGAAACGGTATTTCGATTAGCCTTATCCTTCGGCAAAAAACTAAACGAAACGATCTCTAGGAAGATGGCAAGAATTCTTTTCTGAAGGCCATCCAACACAACATATACAACCGTCCGTCCTTCTTGGTATTTGTTCATGGTGGTGAAAAAACGCGCGTGCGCAAGCGTGCTGCACGAATCTTTTCATTTAGAATTTCGTGCACGTTTACGAAGCAAGCAAGAAAGAAAGAAAGAAAAAAAGAAAAAAGAAGAAGAAGAAGAAAAAGAGTATTTTTCGTCGGACCGAACGTGATCACAAAAATGTTCTTTTCTTTTTCTCGTAAGGAGACACATAAGAAGAACACGCACACACACACACACACGCGCGCGCGACGCATACACTTATACACAAAAGACCATGAGGAAAAGCTTATCGTACTTATATTCTTGTGTTCTCTCGTGAAAATTAGTTTTTGGCTTTGGTAAGAGTTACAAAAGGAACATTCGGAGATTTCAAAGATTGTCCCGAACTTTTTCTCCGAGATATATAAATCGAATAAAGAAAATGAATTATCTTTTAGAAGATTACGAAATTATTGTTCGTGAGACCATGATATTACCTATATGTCTTTTTCATAGCTCATTCGTGCACTCGTTATAACCGAAATAAATTCAATCTTAACGTATTAAAATATAATTAACAAGTATAATTCTTTCAATAACGAAAATAAAAGAAAGATGAGATAAAAATTGAAAAAGAAAAAAATAAACAATATTACAATTAATTTCGATGATTTAGAATAGCAAAATATTACGCCATCTTTTTCTTACTTATTGTCAGTCATACACACATGCACAAACTTTCTCTCTCTCTCTCTCTCTCTCTCCTTTTCTTAATTATTCGTAAACATTGAAATTAATGAAATTGCAGTGTTATCGAAAAAATAAAATAATAAAAAAGGGACACAAAAAAAACAAAAATAAAGAAAAAAATAAGGCTCATCTCGAATACAAACAACTAAGTAGGATGCCGAGCACGTAAGGGTTGTTTATCACGGAAAATGCTCCCGGTTGTCTTCGGCTTCGAATTGTTTCGAAGGAAAATAGGAGAGATGTTGGAATCGTTATGTGTTGGTTCTCTCGCGAAGTATATACAATTCCCATACTCTCTATCTTTATCCCTATCTCCATCTCTATCTTTCTCTTTCTCTTTCTATTTCTCTTTCTCTTTGGCCGGAGTCGAAGTTCCAGCTTGATTATGCGCAATGCGTATTCTCAAACACAAGCTCACGCGACACTCGTAAACGCAGTTGGAATTTGGAGCTTTCTCGAGAGCGCTCAGATAACCAAATTAATTAAGTCTCCTGCAAATGAGGAGATACCCGCCTAACGAAGGTGAATTAACGCTAATTCGCGTTCGTGTACCTGCCTACGTTCCTGCTTGCTTGCTTGCTTGCTTGCTTGTACTTGTATCCTGACAGGCAGGTAACCTTCTCCTTCCTCCCTCCTACTCCTCCTCCTCTTATGTGTAGCTAAACCCTTTCGGTTTCATCTATTCCTTCTCTTCTTATCACTTTCTATTCCTAACATCATACTTTGACCCTTACTTATTTTGTTAAATCATTGTATATCGTTATACGATTGACTTAGGTTTACTACCTACTTCATTTTGAAATTTGACATTTTAAGTTTCGAACGTTTAAGATCAACATTTTGGGATGAGTAAAAACTTAAATCAAAGTGTTTTCCTTCTCTTTTTTCTTATTATTTATTTCTTATTTATTTAGATATGAAAATAATTGATAGAAATTGTATTTAATTTTATATCTTTTTCATTCTTCTTTTTATGGGTTCGAGTCATACTTTTCTACGAAATACTTTCTCACATCTATCCAATATTATTTAAGGAAGTTGCATCTTTTTATCACCTTTCTCTGAAGTCAACAAGTACACCGGTGTTTTTTTATTACTCCGAACGGATCACCCATCTATTTTTTTACTAACCGTACCCACGTTGCTTGAATTTAGTGATCTGACGGGAAATAATAATTCGACGTGACTTGTATCAAATTGATTTGAATTTATTTTTGTTATGAAAAGAAAAAAAAAGAAAAAAAAAATACTACGGTATTATTATGAAAAAGAAAAAAATGTCGCAAGAAAACAAAGTTAGGTAATATTGTTTTATGCAGCTATTCTTTTTTATTTCTTGTTACCTTTCGCCGTCTTGTAAAAACACGGAAAAACAAGCTTGCAAGTTACCGCATGATAAAGAAAATTAGAGATACACTGAGGGAAAAAGAGAATAAGGTTTTTTCATCACCAAAGATAATTTCTTCATCGCGTCTCTTTTATATTTTTCTCTGAGGCATTGATTAGTCCCAGCGTTAAAAAAAAAAAGAAAAGGAAAAAAAAATATATTTAACATTCATTGAACGGAAAAATGTATTCGATAAATTTTCCAACACCGTGAATTGTGATTTGTAATAAGAATCATAATAAAATGTTTGACTAATATTGACCGTGTAAAATAAAATAAAATTCAAATAAAAAGAAAAGAAATATAATGATCTGACGATGCGAACGAAAAAATATTTGATAAAATGTAAAAAGAAAAAAAAAAAAGAGAAAAAAAAAGAGAAAAATAGTCGCAAACACGTGAAAACGTAAAATAAGAAAATAGAAAGAAAAGTGGTGCGAGCTTTTATAGTGGAATATCGAAGTTACGTAGTAAAATATGCGTCGATATATCCTGATTGGAATCTCTAGCTCTTTCTTCCCACGAGTTTTTTCTCGTGCCCCAAAATCGCACCTTTTCCTTCTCTATGTGTTTCGTTTTATCCACCTAAACTACCCCTTCTTCCTTTCCCCCCATCTTACTTCCCGCAAATTTATTTTTCTCCTTGCCGATTTAGACGCTACGATCCTATTTTCCCTTCGATTTTACGAAAAAGCTATTTTCGAGAAAGCTTGTTTTCTTTCTTCATTCTTTCTAATACTTACATATATATTTATTATATTGTTTTTTTTTCTTCTTCTATCGTCTTCTTCTATTCGTATCGTTTCCAAAAATTTATAAATTATTTATTTCTTTTTCATTAAATAGGCACGAATATTTTCTAAATGGATATATATTTTATCTTTATCAGTAATAACGAAACTATTAACGGAACATTTAAACCCGACATTTTTGTTACTTTAAAAAATATTTAAAAACAAAAAATCCCCCATAGAAATATAATATTTTTCTGAAAACTTTCTTATATATGAAAAAGAAAGAAAAATAATTATTCTTTAAGAATAATCTATGAACGATGCACGAAGAAAATCCGATCGAGCAAGGTAACGTCACGAACGCTCGTGATAACGCAAAGAAATGACGGGAAGATTGACTCTAGGCAGATTAGGAGGATCCTGATGGATCTACCCGTCCACGAAGAATTCACTCTCCTGAATTTCATACTACCAGCGAAGAAAATCAGAGAGAGTATGGGAGAGAGTGAGAGAAATATCTAAAGAAAGATGGAACAAGAAAAGCGATTGAAAGAAGAATAGAAAACGTTAGTTCGCGAGCTTTCACGTAGATATAAATCATGGAAAAGTAGAATACCAAGAAATAAATCACGTCTAGACGATTCAAGAATAAAATAAACAAGGACTACCACCACCCATCCACTCTCACTCCTTCCCCGCTTCCACTACTTCTTTCACTACTTCCCAGTTCCCATTCTCGATATCGAGTTATATTTCACGAGATTTTGAGCGTGAAGATTTCGAGTGTGGAATAAAAGCTCAAAAGCGAGCTTTCTCTTCAAAAAACTATGTGCGTGTTATCCTCAACGACCTTTTCGATAAAACTTTAAAACTCTCTCTCTCTCTCTTTTGCCAACTCTTTCCATACTCCATTCCCTCCAACCTCTGCTTCTCTTTCCGACGAAGAGAAAAAGAAAAAGTGGAAAAGGAAACGTAAAACTTGCATCGCATCTAAACTATAAATCTAAAATTTCTTATATCGATTTCCATTGAACAGCACCGATATTTCTCGAATTAACTCTCACTCTTTCTCTTTCTCTCTTTATACTCGAGAGGGGACATTTTCTCATGTAATTTCATATTAAACGAACTTGTCGAGATAGCTTATATATATATATAAGTATATATTAAACATATAATATATAATATAATATTATATATATATATATATATATATATATATATATGTGCATATGTGTGTATGTATACACATGTATACGATCGATAAATAGCTCAAATAATGTTTCACTCACCGAACAGTCTTCTTCGTATTTCGATGCACGGAGAAATTTCATTTATATCGTTCATAAATTTCAAATTGAAACGGCAATCGAGTAAATTAATATTTTCCCGTACCTCCCCTATTTCATCGGCCCAATAATATGAAACGCTATGGCCGATTTAATTTCTTTTTTTTTACTCTTCTTCTATTTTTCTTTTCTTTTTTCTTTTTTATTTTCTATTCTACTATATATATATACATACGTGCATGTATATATAAATATATACATTTATAGAGATTTGACGGTCAAAATAAACAGTCAATATCTCTTTTTATGAATTCATTTTCTGTCCCCATTTGAATAATATCCATTGTAGGTCTTCCGTCGCCAACATACTCGTTAATATAAATTGGAGGTAAAAACACAACACGTTGTTATATATTATCGACATAAAACTTACCTGCAAACTCGGATGACATCCTAACTCCAGCAAAGTTCTAACCACTCCGGCATGGCCTTTGTTCACCGCGATATGAAGGGCAGTCTGACGCCTTTTGTTACGAGCATTGAGATCAGCACCAGCACCTGCCAGCAAAGCCATTACTCCTGGCTCATCACCGAACGCAGCATGATGCACGGCTCTATCACCGTCCTTGTCCTATTTATTTCATCAAACGAGAATATTAATTTATCATTTAATTTCTTTATCTTCTTTGGGTTTTCTTTTAAATTATCAAATATCGTAAGAAAAAATATTTTTCATATGTCTATAGTAAATTTCTATTTACCTCAATTTCAACGTCAGCTTTATAACGGAGGAGAATTTTAATAACTTCCAAATGACCATTTTGACTCGCAGCTTGCAAAGCCGTATGACCAGAAAATACCCCATTGACGTCGGCCTCCGGTCTCTTCAAACATTCCTCGCATTTACTCGCGTCGCCGTTCGCAGCAGTTTTAACTAATTCTTCGTTAACGTCACCCGAAACGTGAGTTTCGAATAATTTCTTCAACAGTGCTGATAAACGTTCTATAAGTGAAAAATACGTTTCAATTTTAATTCAACAATAGCTATTATATATTTTAATATAAAATTGAATTTAATTTCAACGAAAACCTTTACCTCCGCTACTGTTTCCTGGAACGCTGCCATCGCTACTGGCAACTTTTGTCACTGCTTGCGGATTGTACGTCCATGATGTGCTACACACTTCAACTTTCAAATCTCCATCGTGATATATCTGTTGTACTCTTCCTATTTTTCCCAATGTCTACAAAAAAAAAGATAATATAAGAATATATTCATCAGATTTATTAAATATATTCGAATCTGCGAAGACAGAAGGAACGTTTAACTTACTGGTGCCATAGCATCTGCCCATTCTCCATGACCACGTTGCAACAATTTAATTTTTTCCAAATCGTTACAAATTTGTACCAAATCACCCACAGCAAACGTTTGATTGTCCGAACTAGAACTTGTAACGGGTACAGGTATCTGGACTTTTGTAATTACAGCTGGATTAAAAGTCCACCTGTTACCACTTGGATATGACACAACAATATCATGATCTTCATCAATTCCGACAACGGTACCGGTAGTTCCAAGACATTCAAACATTCCATCAGTCCAACCACCGTGACCGTGTTGAAGAGATTGTACTATCTCCAATTCCAAATCGACGTTAACCTTTGTCAAAGAAAAATATTATGTTAATAATAAAATACATATAATAAATATAATACAATATTCAATAATTCATTTAAATTGAAAAATAATTTTACAGATTATTCATCTTCAGTACCTGATCTCCAATTTGCAGACCATGTGGTCCAGTTCTACCTGGACCCTGTTCACCTAGCAATGGCAAATGATCTCTATAAACTGTCTGTCCCTTAGCATCACTGACAACCTTTAAATCAGCCTAAAAATATCAACAAAATTTATAAGTATATAAGAATAAATAAATATTATTTGCAGAATAAAAATTTAGAATTCATTATTACAGTATGTGCATGGTATGAAAACAAACCATTCCTTCGAATCCAACACGATACAAATTTTTGGCACCATTATCCCAAATAACATAAGCTGCTGAACGAGGACTGGCTGATGACCAATCCTGTATTTCGTTAACTTTTCCTCTACGTCCATTTCCACCGTCTTGATCTTCCCATTGCCAATCAACACCTCGAACGACTCTTGCGCCAGGAAAAATACCTCGAATAGCTATCTGTAAATAACAAAAATTATTGTATTAGTATAAATTGAATAGATATTTTATTGATTAATATTTTATTAATTATATTTATAATACACATACTTTCTTAGTTTTACGTCTTGGTTCCAATAAAATGCGTTCACTTCCAGGAGTAGCAATGCGATAAAATCTATGTCTCAAATGATGTTTATCTCCATGATAACAAATAGAACACAAATCATAATTCCCACATTCAGCACATTTCCATCTAATACCAAAGATCGGTTGTTGTCTACAAGTATCACACATAGTTCCTTCGTGCTTGACACCTGTTGGTGCTGAGTCCAATATGCGAAGATCAAAGGCACCAGAACAACGATAATTTGCTGCCGTACCATTATCCCATACAACAACAACTTCTTCAGGAGATTCAAAATTTCTGACTGTACCAACATGTCCTTCTCCTCCATCCTGTTAAACAATATTGCACTGTTAATAAAACTTAACCTTCATTTATTTTAATATAATTCTTTGCTTAATTTTCTAATAATATCAAAACAATTTATAAATAATACGATACAATAGGATTAATATTAACACTTACTTAAATCAAAATACATTAATAACAAATAATGAAGTGTGAGAGAAAATAATTGTTGATCATCCGATAACCTTAAAAACTTGTTGAAAACATTCGTAAATTTTAATATAATTTAAAAAAGAAAGTTTCGTATAAAATAAGGGAATAATGTAAAAATGCTATACAATATTAACAACGTTAAAATAATCACGAAAAGACTGTTTGAATGATTTAAAAAATACATATTTATAATAGGTAACCTATGTTCCAACCTGTTTACCCCATTTCCATTCAGGTCCACGAATAACTCGAGCGCCGACACCCTCCATCATAAATCGCGTTGTACGAGTACCGGTACTCGCACTAGTCTCCATCCCTCGATATTTTTTAAATGTTAACCGATAACGCGAAAAATACCGAAACACGAGACTTCTTTCACGTACGAACACTGAAAAATACCGCCATCTTAAACTAATGTCAAAACATATGGTACCAACTGTCAGCCAATAAAATCTTATCGTTCAATCGATGATAGCGCCACCAATAACGGTAATGTCAAAAATAGGAATTAAACTTATCTATATTAATCCTAACCCTCTTACATTTCTGGATTGCGATATAAGCAATGAATTATTTCAAAGATCGTAAATATCAAGAATTAATAATATATTTTATCATTTCTCGAATTATTGGCAACTTTCGAATTATTCAATTTTAAACTAAAAACTTACATTCTTCCTTTTCTTTTTGTTTTTAGTTTAAAGATGGATTTACATAGTACAATCGAATATGTTTTTATATACATCTTAATTTTACACATAGTAAATATAATAAAACATTAATTGTTACTACTTACATGTATGTATTATATATATTTAATACTAACACCATAAATTATATTACATAATGAATTTATTTCTTTCTTGTATGCATTCTATATAAAGCTGCCTTTTATTATTATTATTATTATTATTATCATTATAATAACATATTATTATAATAATAACATTTTATTATACGATTGAAATCCTCTTATATCTTAGGATTGAATTAAAATACATTTCGACATATCGGGCATGTTGATTTTTGACTCGTACTAAACCATTTGTACTAGAATAAAAAGAATATAATTTAATACATAATATATATATTATAATATTTTAGTAAGAAATATATTCCAAATTCTTACCAAGCATGGCGTATGGAATTTCTTGCGACAAGTATGACAAGACAATTTTGGTATTTGATAAGTACTAATATGAAAGATACTGAAACATATATAACACTCCTCGACACCGGCAAATTTCTTATCCAAATTCTTTTTCCATGATATCAATCCATCCCAAATTGAACCATTCTGTATCAAAAATAATTGTATAAAAATGAATTTTAAATACACAAATATACATAGAATTGTAATACTTACTTGATGAGTAAGAAATATTGATAACTGCATATGACAATTTCTCCAATTGGCAGTACCTCCTGCGTGTTGTCCTGGTTCTACGGTTACTGGACCCAATGGATGGTTTGGTGGTAAAACAATACTAAGTTCTAATTCTGTATCGTCCATTTGATATAATGCTACTACTTCTCTAGCTGTCGGATGAACTTTTACCTATAAAATTAATAAATACAAGACAGTATTCTCAATCTATTAAATAAGTTACATGCGTTAAATGTGATGCATATTTTATATTTCTTACTTGCATGTTTTCGACATTAACTAGCCTATTATTAAGAAGTTCTTCTTGACATAACATAGGACTAACATAATGCATTGTTATTCTATCCACTGCTACGCTAACTCTGCTATCAGCTGTACTCCACCATTGTCTCACTAACACTGGTAAATGCCTCAAAGTATTTGTGTATAACCAACACACTATATGATCCAATCTCCATTCGGTCCAACTTTCTAAATTAAAATCATACTAATTAATAATAAAGTAATTGCCAACAAGTTGTAAATAAACGTACCTCCAAAATTCATGGATGGTACTGTAGAAAACATTTCTACTAATTTTGCTGCTTTGTTTTTGTTATCCTGAAGTACTTCCACTGGCATTAATCGGAATATATTATTTAATAAGGATGGAAATAGATCTTTCCTAAAGACATTAAATAGTTATTTATAATTAAATTTTTAAAATCTATGCGCGAATATCATGGTTAACATAATAACATTTACAAGAGTAAAACTTACTTTAATATTTCAGCGTATTGATAGCGTAAATCACCATGTGTATTTGCACACATATCCAAAACGATAGCCCAAAGCAATAAGTAACCCAAAGTATATGTATAAGAATCTGTATAAGGCTGAATAGTACAACTAATAGTGTCGCATAATCTAAATGGAGATAAAATAAACACGAAACGATAAATAAATATATTACAAATAAATAATAATTTATCTATAGATTATTTTTTGAATACCAACTTGAAATCTATAAGCATGGTGTTAACGATATATTGGATATTCAAAAGTTCTTCTTCGAAATTCCTAATACTCAAAACAAGTGGATGAAAGCATTCCGTTTCCATTGATGTTTTGTCGTGTTCTACAAGCTCAGAAATGGCATGTTTCAAACAATGATACGCAGCTAATTGAATAGACGGTACTGGGGACTGAATAAGTTTTAGACACAATTTTATCGTTTCGTCTAAATTATTGTTTTCGGTAAACTCGCTATCATTTTTGAAAAGTTCTTTAGCATAAAGTAAACTTATCGTTCTACCCAAATAATCTAAAGCAATAATTGGTTTTAAAACCCCCATTTTCTCGCCGTACGA
This sequence comes from Polistes canadensis, assembly GCF_001313835.1. NCBI lineage: Eukaryota > Metazoa > Arthropoda > Insecta > Hymenoptera > Vespidae > Polistes > Polistes canadensis. Next base: position 229,973 of record NW_014569756.1, on the reverse strand, counting down.
TTCTGTAAAAAATATTTCAGTAAATTTTAGTTAATATAAAATTCATATTATAACCTTTGCAAAATTATTTTATAAACAAACAAAATTACCAGCATGAAGCTTCCAAGTTTTTAGAATACTTCTGTGTATGTCCTTAGCAAAGACAGCTTTCCATTCATCTAAAATATCAGGTGGTAATTCGCTCAAAGGTTTTGCTTCGTGTTTATGCATCATGCTTTGAACTTCATAAAAAAGCTGACTAACGGCTACCGTTAATGCTGTCACCTGTATAAATGTATAAACGTATGTATATGTTATTACATATATATATATGTATTCTTAATATTAAAACATTAAAAAGAATATGCATTTAATGCAATATATTTACCTTAGGATCATTAAAATTATGTTTAGATTTATTTACGGAAGCTTGCCAAGATGCTAAAGAAATCAGAATAAAATCCCAATTTTCGTACGTTAAATCCGTGTATTTTTTTATAATAAATTCCGTAAGAAATTTTATTATTTCTAGAGTTAAAGCTACGTTTTCCCACGACTCTTTGCTAACATCGCTACAAAAAAATACCAATTATTATTTAAATGTAGTCGGAATAGTTTTTATAAATAAAAATGTAAATCAAATATACGAACCAATCAAGAAGGAACAATTTCGGATTCTTCGACTGATCAATTACAATTCTTTCTAAAATACGGAGGTGTACTAAAGAATCTTCTTGAGTCGACAGTATATTTCTTCCTACAATTAACACACTTAGAAAATCATCTGTTGATACTTGAATTTTTTCCGGATCTAAATATTGAGACGTAATCTGAAATAATTTATTTAATAATATTAACAAAGAACTTTTCATTTATTGTGGAATAATTATTAAAGAAAATCAAAAGACAGCATCATACCTGCACTGCTTGTAAATATGCTTCTTTATCGCATGAATCTTTTTCAGGAAATATACCTTTATTTTTACACATTTTACAATATTCCATAAGATCTTTTTTCTCACATAATTCCATAAAATAGATATTAATAATATATGGTAAAATACTTCCATATTCAGACTTATATCTGAAAAAAAATCATATTAATTCATAACTTCAAATATTGCACAGAAAGATAATACTTACTTTTGAATATACTGAAGAATTTCCTCGTGTTCCTTTTTAGTTACATGTTTCGGTAAACTTTTCAAATTATTTTTTACGGATGTCAAAAGTTTATCCACATTTTTGTAACATTTAGTCTGTAAACGAATGTTAATTATTTTAAATTCAAAAAATTATATATCATATAATTTTGTATAAAAATATTAAATATAAATTGTACTAACAGATTTATAATAATTCACATAAATATGTCCTAAAGTAACAGAATGTAAGATATTTATTAATATTTCCGTAAATCCTGGTATCACAGTTTGACCTTTCATTTTATTTTCATCCATAATTTCTTGTTCATATCTTAAATAAAGATTATTTAATAATTTAGTTACAAACAAAGCCCATATAAGACAATTCTCAGTGTTATCTGCCGAAACGTTATCGATTAAATTAATTATTGTAGTATGGTGATATGCACGTATCTCCTGTTCGGGTTTCGATACGTATAAATGTCCAGTTATTGCTTCTGCGTAAATGACTATTCCAGTAACTTCAGCTATCCATGTACTTATATTTGATTCTGTTAAAAATGTAGAAAGAACTTCTTTTTCGTACTCCAATTCCACGTCAATAGTATTTATGCATAATGCATCATTAATTATTACTTCAAAGAAATCAGTTGCTATATCTACTAACAAATCTTTTACGTCTGCTTCGTGTCTGTAAAGAAGTAAACTGATAAGAAAAATAAAATCCTTTAGGCCTTTTAAATATATCAGAAATGAAAAAGCTCTTACGTATTGCATATGACGTTCCAAGTAATGATGGCAATTTGTTTAGTAAACGAAGTAAACTCTGAATGAGTGAGTCTTCGTCTGCATTCAGAAAGACCTTTTTTCCAAACATTTTGCATATCATCGATAGAAATGGAATCATAATTATTGGAATATTCTTGAATACATAGTACAAAAAGTGCTTTTAATAATTGTACAGCACCAGATATCGGTTTATTGTAAGTCCATACAAGCGGCACAAGTTGTAAAATTAATTTTCCAAGTTCTACCAAAGAAGCTTCGTTTCTTTCATTTATTGAATCGCACAGGATTGTTATTATTTGATTAGCTTTATCTTCGTTTATTAATGGGTCTAAAAACAAATAAATATTATAAATAATACAAATATACAAAAAATAAATAGACAGATATTAAAAGTATAAAACATACCACCATCCTCGGATAAATCTAAAGCCAATAGAATCAAATTTTTATTTCTTTCTAAATCAATACAACTATCAGAAACTACTTCCTTGGCTACATCTATAAGTAAACTCGTTACTTTAGATTGTGAACACCATTTTTTTATCACAACATCATTTCTATTATTTTTCGATAAACCACACTCGATAATACTTCGAACTATAGTGACATTCTCAAACTAAAAATTAAAATAATAAATACATATATGTGTATATTATATTTTCAAAAACCAAAAAGAAATATAAAATATAATAATCTTACCTCAGTTAATGAACTTAGAACTTTATCCTTATCCATATCATCCATGTATTTAACAAGTTTGAAAATTAATTCTACTACATGTTTCTCTTTGTTCGATGCCTGCATTAACCAGTTTTTCAAAGTTTCGTTATAAAATTCGAAGAAACTAATGTTCGGTTTCAATGATTTTGTAAGAGCAATAAAAAGTTCTTTACATTCAAAATGTGTGATTATTTTGTTAAGATATTCGATATATTCTATGAAGTGCTGTCTATTAATTTTATCAAAACATGTTACGCAAAACTCATTAACAAAATTAAAAAGTTCTGCCTGAAAAACTTTGTCCACTTCTACTTCTACTTTTTGTATTTGACATTTAGCTTCGGTAAACTGATCAGATTCAGCAAAGTTAACTTTTAAATTTTTTCGTCTTCTATTTGGGGCATTTTTTAAGTTAAGTAATAATTCCATTTGAGAATTACTTATAAGTTCAATAGATGTTGAAGTGGAAGTTTGCATCATATTTATGAGTTTTTCATATAATTGTTTAAGTTCTGTCCAAAATTTTTTTATTAAAAGTGGATATGATTTATATTCTTCGTTGCAACGATTTTTACTCCAATATTTCAACAATTGGATAACTTCACAGAATAAAATTTGTTTCATTATTATATTTTCTTCTAAACACATTTCTATTATAGGAATTAGCTGCAATATTCAAAAAAGATTTGTTCATATTAATATTTATAATAGTATATAAAATAATATATTTTAAGACTTGTTATTTACCTGTTCTTTCAAAAGCTTCTCACACAGAGCAACCTCATTGACATTCAATAAAATTGCATATCGTAAACACTCAATAAAGGAAACCGTTACTGCAAACATTTCGGAACGACTAAGTTGGACGCTCTTAGCCGAAAAACTGAAAAATGTATACATCATCAAAATTGTTGTATAATTGATAACATATTGTTTAAATGAAATTGAATAAATACCCTTGTCGCATATTCTCAAAGAAATTCATGTACAAAGTCGTATTATCAATATTTAATTTTGGAAATTGACTAAGAAAAGGTAATAAATTAGGATAAACGACACTTGCACAACATTGTCCACCACCACGTAAAATTCGCCATAATTTTGGCAACACTAGCTTCTCGATACTAACTACTATATACCAGTCCTAAAAAAAATAAAAATTTATATTTTATCAATTCATAATTTTATGCAATGTAACAGAAGTTGTAGTTTAAATCATTTACCTGTATTTTATTAATAGCAACAAGTAAAGACTCCCAGATTGCCGAAGAAAGCGCAGGTTCCGTTTCATCCAAACTGTTCATAATGGCTGTTACTGTTCTTTTCTTTTCATTTTGTATTAAAAAATCAGCATTTTCTATTATCGACGTTAATGCAGTAAAAACTGCTGTTCTTATAGGAATAACATTGTGCTTGGTTAATTTCCAAAATTTACTATTGCTTATGATTTTCTGATGAATTTCTGTAGTTTTTTCTACTTCTTGAATGGGTACTTTTTTAAAATAATAACTGTAACTATGTAAACTTGCCACCAATACTTTTTGATACTTTGTTTCCATTTCTTCTGCGCTTAAGGTTCTAAAGAAAAAAAAATATAATAAAAATATTAAAGAGACATGTATAATACAATTAGATATCATATTTAATAAATAATGAAACGTACTTATGTATAGACAATGACTGCGGTGTTTGAGTTATAACATTATCACAAATATATGATAATATTTCTTGTTGACAATGGATTATTACGTCAACTATTTTCTTTTGCGGGAAAGTTTCCTGAACACGTGAAAAAAAGATTATTAAATAATTATATTTAGAAAATAAAAGTCTAAATAAAAAAAAAATGTATCACTCACATTAAATGAATTAGTTGCAGCCGATGCAGCAGGTGGATAAGTGTCATATTGGGAAGTAAACCAAGGACCAGCGACTTGCTTCAAATATATAGCAATACCTTTACCGACTCGTTTAACTACAGCAGCATGAGCTATTTGTGCAGCTTCTCTTACTTTATGTTCAATATCAATAGCTAAAACACTATATAATCTTGGCCAAAAAGGTAACATTCCTTCGACTGCTGATAATTCTACTGTTTGACACATAGTTGCAAATTCTTGCAAACCCTACAAAAATATATTCATATGTTAAAAAGATAAGACAAATATTACTTGACGCTAATACAAAAAAAAACAAATTTTTACTTTGTATTTTGTAGTCGCATCCTTCTTATTCATTTTTTTTAAGACAATTTGAAAGTCAGAATTAACATTATGCATTTCAATATCATTTAAATTACAAAGAGTTAATCCAGGAAGTACAGGAACATAGCCACCATCCTTGACAGCTGAAAACCCAACAAAATTGGGCATCGGAGTTCCCAAAAGCTCTGCGCTTCTACTACTATTTGATGGCTACAAAGTGAGAATATTAATAGAGATATTTGAAATAAAAAAAAAGCAGATACATATTGTGTTATTAATATTTCATCACATTTTATCAAAAAGTGCTACAATCTTGTCTATTGATTATAAAATGAGTCAAATACATTGAATTATAGAATGTCTTAAAAATTTGAGGTTAATATGAAAAAAGTCTTAATTTTAAATGATAATTAATACGTACCCTTGCATTATTTTTAGTTCTCTGCGATTGTTTATTCTTACCCATGATAATTTATTTAAAATAAGAACAAATAATTTGTATTAAGCAATAGCATAAAATTGTTGTCTCTTCCTTTTCCCAATACACACTACACTCTTGTAACAGGTCACACTGATACTATTTGCTTTCGAAACTACACGTCAAAATGTTGCCAATCGCGCGTTCAAATACTAGTAAACATTTTCTGTCAAATTGTCATTTTGTTTAAATTATATCTAATTAAGTGCACTTTATTGAGATAAGTAATATGCATTTTTAATAACTTATGTATATGTGTATTTATAAAAAGTGACACATTACACATGCATTTCAGTGGTAAGTCACATGTTAATTAACCTCAAATTAATGTCATTTTAAAAAATACACATATTTATATAAATATTTTTCTGTTTATCGTTTTATATATTTATAAATATTGTTTATCTCTATGTTACAGACTATAAAAATAGAAATATGATCGGTGGAATAAAAGCGGCGCAAAAACTATTGTTCGTTTATTCCTCATTCACTTGCATTTACTTTCCAGGAATATTAACTTTATTACAAATAAATGGCAGCTTATATAATGTTGGCTCGTACAATTTTATTCCAACATTATTGATATTGATGTTTGCGGAGGTGATCAAAGTAATGTTCTCGTTGTTACAAACAGAACCGGTACTAATCACCAAAATAGAAACTAAGACTTCGAAAGCTAAAAAATCTTGGACCAAATATATCAAGGAAGGTTTTAAGTTTGTTATCATAAGTATTATATTGTCTATCATTTATTATTTTATCATTGTTATATTTGGTGCACCAGTTTTTAGTCAACACGAGGAAACAACCATGCTTACTATAATATTAACGTGTTTAACATTTGTTCCGGCTAGTTTACATTTAGGAGTAGATACAGCGGTCAACATTTTAACAGGAACAGAAACAGTAAAGCATAATGAACTTATCGATGCTGCCAAAATAGTAGTGAAAACTACTCTTTTGGGTACATGGTTAGGTGCTATTGTAATTCCATTAGATTGGGATAGACCGTGGCAAGTATGGCCTATCCCTTGTGTAACAGGTGCTCTTCTCGGTTACACGATTGCACATTTTATCATACTTTTTAAGACTCTGCGTACATTGAAAGAAAGTAAACAATTTTAGGTAATTTAGTATCTCCATCGACTTTAAAAGAAATCTCTGCATGTTAAACTCTAAACATTAAGTACATTTACATTTGTTATGTGACAGGCGTAAACGTACTTATATGTAAATATTACTATAAGTTGCATTTATATTAATTATGTGAATTATCATATATAATCCTGCAATTACTTTTGTAATATAATCATTTAATATAATCAATCATCTAACAAGATCCTTCATGTATTTGATTATTTTACTATACATGTTAAAACATGTACATATATATAATAATCATTACACAAAGAACAGGAAAATAGGGTGAATGAAGAAAACCACGCTATAGCATTATGTTTAACTGATTTTTATTGGTGAAAAAGCTTCCGTTAACCGACTGATTACATTCACTTTATACAACAAATATGTAATACCGTAACGTTAATTACGGTTTTGACGGGTGTTAAGTGTTCGGCACGTATCAATGAATATCATAGATATTACACGATTTAAACGTGTGAGTAAAGAACGAAATGTATTTTCCTTCTTATGGGGTGTATATGTAAGTATGTATGATCATTGTGTGTGTCTGTTTATATATATATGTAAGTATGTATGTGTGTATCCATCTTGTCAGTCGCGCGTGTATGGGTGGGTGCTTACATACGTGCATGCACGAGAAGAAATATTCTTACCAAAAAACGAAATAATGCTATGAGAAAGACGATTTACCGATCGTCCAACTTGGATATTATTATTATTATTATTATTATTATTAATATTATTATTATTATTATTATTATTATTATTATTATTATTATAATTATTATTTTTTTTTCTCTTTGACTATCGTCTACGATAAAACTACCATCGTCTTTTCATTGTTGTATAATTAATGAATTAATTAATTAAAGTTTAAGTCGGATCGATCGGGACAATCCACGTAAGAACGAACGGACCATAATAAGAAAAGCGAGGGTTTTTTTTTTAATTAACGCGCATTTACGCGAGCGTGTGCAGACGATTACATTAGAGATCTATGTATGTATTTATGTATTTTATGTATGTATGTAAAGTATGTATGTATTTACACACGGCTACTAAATATATCCGACAACAGGATTCGCAAAATAATTGTCAAAAAATGAAGCACTTTGACCGCAAACGCGATTATGCTGCTGCTGCTGCCGTTGCTGTTGCTGCTGCTGCTGCATGTCTATCGGATTACGCAGTAACTTATTGTTCTTATTTTTTATTTATTTCTTTTTCTATTTTTTTTTAATTATTATTATTTTTTCCCCTTTTTTTGTTCGTTTGTTGTTTATTTGTTTATTTTAAATTATCAGGAATGCTCGAGACAGATCGTCGCGTATTCCCTTAATCGGTGACAACGGTTTTAAAAAATGGTATATATTTATATATAATCTCATAAAATTGTCTGCTGTTCTGTTTCTTCTTCTTTTTTTTTTTTTTCTTTCTTTCCTTTACCCTTTCTTTCAATCGTGTAATTTCATAATTGACTAAATTTTATGTTAATATCGTATTTTCTAGAGCGAGATTTGTGCGTACACCAATCCCTTTTTATAAATGCACGTAATAATTACTTACGTAAATTTACGCACGCAGTTTCTATTTCATATATATATTTATAATAAGAATTCTCCCTCTCTTATATAACGAGTTCATATTTACAAAAATCGATACTTCTTTTTATGACGAGATTCAAATATTAACTACCTACGCTATGTATGTATATATTTATATATATATTATATCATCTACAAAAATGTTTCATTCAGTCCTCCGAACGACGCCCGAAACTCGCGTTCGAATTTTTCCCGTCGCGATCGCAACACCATTAAGATCTAAGAGAGACATAGGGCGCGATTCTGCAAACGAGAGCTCTCCTTTATTTTATTTTATATTTTTATTTTTTATTAACTTTTTTCTTTTCTCAAAAGCCTCAAAAGAGCATGTAATTATCTTTTCTAACGTTTGGCTAATTTTCTTTTTCTTATATTTCTTCTTCTTTTTTTTCTTTCTCTCTTATCTTTGAGACATTCCCCCTTTCTTATTTTGCTCTTTACCTTCGTAATTAGATCTTGGATCCAGTATTACGATTAAGGAGCCCTTGAGAATATACAGGATGGTTCACTGACCGTTCACTTGCTATCAACGAACAACGTTTCATCATTTTTCAAAAGATGAAAGGATCAGAGATGAAGAACTAATTATAAACCTTTCACATTTTCTCTAACGACGCAAGGTGTAATTTTATACAAATAATGATAAGGATTTTTTCATTAGATAAACTCACTTTCAAATAACGTTCGTTGTTTGATCCGTATAACTAGGCGACACTTGTTTTACATATAATAAAAGAATCGCGGAATCAATCTATGATATTTTTAAAGAAAGAAAAAGAATCAGTCATTTTAGCGAACCACCTTGTATATACATAAACACACATATATATATAATATATATATAAATATTTATATATATTTATTTTTATCGGCAGCAATTTTCTTATCAACCCTTATAACGTTTCGTAGGCGATAAAAAGGATAGCAATAAATTGAATTTTCGAGAGTATACGTTGATCACACTTTCAAAGCATTCATGCTTAATTGAACGAATGTTAGATCTAATCGGTACTCAAGAATAATTCAAATTTTTGCCAACCGAAAATCAACCAACTATTCGTTTCGATATCTCAACTCAATTGGATCATGCGAGATCCTTTTCTATATATGTACGTCTCATGAATCTAAACGGAATTATAAAATCTTTTTTTTTCCATGAATTCGTCATTTTCATCATCATCTTCATCTTCATCATCATTATCTTCATTATCATCATGATCATTGTTTTACATCCTAAAGAGGCAATAAATAACGACCTATCATATCCTTCTGACTTGTGATCCAAAAAAAGCTTGATAAAAGACCATAAGACAGACGGAGAAGAAACGTTAATAGATACATAATTACTATGATCCTATTATTTTTGTTGCATGTATGCCACCATTCCTCTTGAATCGATAATATTACGTAAAAGTTTTTCGTCGATGTTTCTCGACTATTTATTTATTATTTTTATTTATTTATTTATTTTTTCTTGAATTATTTACGAATACGCGATCGTATTCAAATCGATTAAAATTTATTCGATTCTATATCGGGGTAAAATGCTCTTCTCATACGTTTGCGGATAACAAATTGTCGCATTAAAATTAAATAAATTGATATATATGTAGTTACGTTTGTATGTATGTAAGTACGTATGAATTTGTGTGTATGTATGAATGTATGTGTGTGTGTGTATGTGTATGTATGTATTACACGCAGAAGAGAGATATCTGCGTTACCTCTCTGTTAATGATCATAAACGTTACGTCATATTTTTGTGACTAACATTAAATACATTACAGGATCCAATTCCAATGCAATATTGTTACGAGACCGCTGCGCGAGTATTTCTTTTGGTATTTAAAAAATGAGAGCGTGAAATAATATCGAAACGATAAAATCAGTATAGATTATACTTTAGATTATTAAATCGGTATTTTTTGTTCGTGTTATCAATGAAAACGGAACTTCTCTTTTTTTCTTATTTTTTTTTGTAATCGACGCTCGAACACTATCCTTTTGCGACTATATTTACAAGATGCTAATTATTAACACTTAATTATTCCTCGATTACTTATCTGCGCAGATAATACAGAAGTATTTTTTACGCAAACGTCTAATTTGCGATGCACCAAAATACGAGCACGAGAAATAGACGATTTCATTATAATATTGATAGTAATTGTTGTATATACTCGCAGTATTCGCAGTATTATATCAGTTGATATACGATCCTAACAGTGACATACAGTCATGGTGGCGAGATCATGGATACCAAAACCCCTCCCAAAATTACTAGTTTATTATTTTTCTTTTTATATTCTAAGATTCTCAAATGAATTCGCTTTTACAAAAATCTTTTATTCAGGAAGCCCTAAAATTAGAACCCATACTTGCTTAATGTATTTATGTATTTATTTTATGAATGCATGTATTTAATGTGTGTTAGCTTATATTACGACTGCGAAAATTTCGTATTAAATAGTTGCTTTTCTTTAATTGTGCAATTATGTGTTACATGGTTTACAGTACTGATAAAAGCATATTTCAAGATAATGTATATACAATATCCTTTGAATGATTTATTTAACAAGAATACGCGTTTCATCTAGATTCAATTGCAGATTTGGGACAATATACAACCCCCTTCCTATTAGATAAAAGCATTTTAATGTATGTCACTGAATCCTCATAGAGAAAAAAGGTCGTGCATTTAATGAATCATTGTGGTGTAATGTTTAGATAATTAATAATAATAATAATAATAATAATACATTAACAAAGGATAGACGCGATTATTCTAATTTTTTAAATGATTAAACTTTGAACTTTTTTTTTATGGAAAGAAAATGATTTTTTTGATTTCTTTAACATCGCTCGTACTCGCATTTTTAGTGCAACATTATCCGACAGTCATGGTATTATTTTTCTTACAACGTAGATGACTTTTTTAATATCATTTTCGTTTCGGTTTTCTTCACTCGCAGAGATAAAAACAATGACTTTGAATACTCTCGCGCGTTATTGAGCAATCTTGAAAGTATAGCAAGTTCATAATTAAAAATGGGATACTAACACACTGAATATCTAGATCGTCATTCACCACTATTGCTCTCATCGTAATGAGAGAACTTAAGAAACACCTGTTCCAGCGTAGTTTGACTGAAACTGTACTCTTCGATATCCAACTCTTGCTTGGCTGCAATTAAAAATTTTATAATTGTTATTCTTTTTAGTTTTTTTGCTCCATAAGCGTATTTAAAATTAATTAATTTTTTTTCGATAAAAAAATACTCTCTCTCTCACCCTTCTCCAACTGCATAAAGCACTCGGCCAGCGAGTTCACTGCGTGTTGAGGAACGGCGAAAACCAATCTATCTGCAAAGCTTTCTTCTACAGTTGCATCAGGAAAGAGACCAGCAACGAATTCTTTTAATGCAGATAATCTATCACTGGAAGGCGTAGTCGGGGTGCAATCGCCACCCAATAGTTTCATTTCTAAAGTGTACCCAGCACCGTAAAGATTTTTAAGATGTTGCGTCGAACCTATACATCTCAGTTCACCTTTGACCATTATACCGACTCTGGAACACAATGCATCTGCTTCTTCCATTGAGTGAGTTGTAAGAATTGCTCCTCGACCGCCCTATTGTAGAAATTCACGAAGATTAGAAAAAAAGAAAAATATGAAAAACCGAGTGAAGGCTCGTAGTGTTTCGATGGTACCTGAAAACTAGCAAGAATGGTATCCCATAGGAATCTCTTTGACCTAGGATCCATACCCGTACTAGGCTCATCCATTAAAACAACCTTTGGTCCTCCAACCATTGCCATTGCAAAGCTGAGTTTTCTTCTAGTACCACCTGAGCATTCTTGAGTTTGTTTATCGGCATGTTCATGTATTTGAAGACCGGATAGATAGAGATCAACAATTCTGAAATAATATTGTTAGTTTAGAAGATTATAAATTTATTATTATAAACACACAGGATAAAAGTTATTTTAAAATTACCTATTAATCTCTCCCCAAGGTACACCACGAATGGCTGCGTAGCATTCCAAATGTTCTCGTACCGTAATGTTCTTCCATTGGGCATCGTGTTGAGGACAATATCCCATTTGTCTGAATGCTTCTTCAATGTGAGAGTGAATATTGCTTCCACCAATTTGTACTCTACCACGTGTCGCTGCTTCCTCTGCAATAATGATCTTCATCGTAGTAGTTTTACCGGCACCGTTATGACCCAACAGTCCGAATACTTCGCCCGGTTCAACGGCCAATGATAGATTTCGTACGGCGACTTTTTGTTGCATTTGCGGTGTTGTTTCTTCCTCCCGTTTGGTACAACAGCTACAAGAAACTGCTTCTCGTTGGCGATATTCTTTTCGTAGATTCTAACGTGTTTAATAATCATGTGATCAATATCATGCTCATATCATATTTAACATGTTCATCATTTTCAGTAGAAAATAATTTTACCTGGACAAGTACCACTGGTGGTTGTTGAGCGGAAGGTGACGTAATAAGATTGAACACTCTCTGTCTTTCATTTTTGACGTCAGAATCTTCGTGATCGCCTATATCGGAATTTTCCATGATCTCCTCGCCGATAGAACCACCATTTCTCTATACAAACATACCACACAAGTTATACATTTATTTGTATGCATATATATACTTACGTAATGACGAAAAAAAAAAAGAAAAATAGAAAAAATCTTCTAACCAGGAAGTGTTTGAAGAGATCGCTAACGTTTCCACCGCTTTTCTTGATGTCCAATAATAGCAACACAAAGAACCATAATGGACAATGTAAGAGTACACCAACGGCCATTAAAATGATCTCTGTAGTAAGATAGTCTGACATCGTTAAATGATGGCAAGCAGCATTGATGGAGCACATTAAATGGACGCGATCTACATAGTACACCGCTGCGAAGGGCACGTACATGGTATTTAACAGAGAAAAAACCACATGCAAAGCGAACGCTGCTGTACCACCTTAAACAAATTATTATATTTTATATTGGTTAAATAAATATTAATATTATATTTATATGTATTTATATTATATTTTATTATTATTATATTATTTTTTTATTATTAATAATATATGTTATTTACCGACGCCTAGCATGTCTAGTATGACGACAAGCAGAAACGGTATAAGTCCAAGGAATGTTGCAATATTGGGTAAAATACTTTGTGCAGAGTCCATCTTATCAAAGATATAACTCCAACATGTCGAGAAAAGAATGGACGAAGGGCAGTATAACATCAAAAGGGCACCAAGGGTGATGAGTGCTGGTGGTTCTTGAAGCGAAGGCACGTCGAAAAGAAATATAATGCCGACGATGCATAAACAAATAAATGTCATCAGGCCGACGAGGACAATGAAATAGGAAAGGAAGTACATTGGAAATGACAGACCATTGACGCGCAATTGATTCTTTGCTTTTATCTAAAAATCAAATTATATAGGTATATATATTTATATAATCTCGTTGCGTTTTGGAAAATGAAATAATATTTTCAATAAAATGATCCTTACTTCTCGATCGTAAACCATATCAACTGCTAACGTGATCGGTAATAAAACAAAATCCATTCCAATAAATAATGCTGAACTGGCAATGCCTACATTAAATTCTTGTGGCTGTGATGTCTGTTGAAACGGATGAGTCTTTACTTCAATTGGAGGAACATCGTCCTTTCCAGCTACCAATCTGTTTGTAACGAAATTATTGCAATAATTATTGCAATTTGGAATCTCTTTTTTTTTTTTAAGAACGAGGAATAATATACATACCTATAATAAGTATTTAACAGTACATTCACTAAGATGGGCAAAGAATGTTGCATAGTATCGTTATATACGATCGTTAAATTCATTTTAGGGAAGTTGTATTCATTGATATTAAATGCTGCCATGTGTGGTGCGTTTTTTAACAAACTAACGAAATTTCCATCGTATTCATCGACGTGCTTAACATCTTGATTTATACCATCCATCAAAGGCGTTATGTCAACTTTGGTATTATTCACATATAAGATTTTCGTCTTATTGCCGTAGGTTTCTAAAAAATGTACAGAAAAAGAGAGAGAGAACAAATATCTTAAATGTTAATAGATATTTCGATGATACTTGAAATAATATATTATATGTAAGAAGTTAGATAAGCGTACCACTATTAAGTTCAAGAGATTGCATCTTAATTTCGACCGTTTGAATACTGTTTATGTAGAGACCGAGGATTATGAGAGCAAGAGGAGCAATGATGGTGAAGTAAAGTAGTTGAATGTTTCTAAACAGCCTGAGTATCCTTAGGCGAAGCATGGCGTAAAGAATTTGAAGGAAGTTAGGCCGAATTTTGATGGGGTCTAAGCCAAGGCCGAGAACAGGAGGATTCCTATCATTGTGAATTCCATCTGGTAGATCACCTGCTCCTGTAATACAACATAATTGTAAACAAAATATTTAATTAACGAATTAATTAATGAATTAATTTTCCATTTAACAAATATAAACATTCAATTACCTTTTGCTTGACCATCATTTTGAACGATAACACCTTCGTTCTGTAAACTCTGGTACGATGTACTTTTCGACTGCAAGGACAACGATCTACTAAGTGCACGATTACGAACCATTTTCTTAGACAGATTATCCATGGTACACTCCGTTTCCTCGTCTTTTTCCAGATGTAAAAATACTTCTTCCAGGGTCGTCATAGATACTCCATAACTACTGATACCCAACCTACTCGATCTCGTTTTGATTTCGTGCTCGATAGCCGAAAAAAGTGAGGCGAAATTTTCCACTGAATTATGAGGCAAGATGAAGCTCAATTCACGACCATGACGTCTTGCTTTTTCGGCTTTCGTTACGTGAGACGATACTAATCGCGCTATCGCATGTTCCCTTGCGTTGCCTTCGAGTACAAGACTGGAATGATAAATCAACCAAAAATTATTAACAAAAAGTAACATATGTGCCGGTAATTATGGCAATAAATCGAGTTAAAAAATTACAAGAAAAACACAAATTTATCTTATGAGTTATTTTATAATATAAATAATTATAGAATATAAATTAAATCATAAGATTAATTTTGTTTCTTTTTTTTGTTTCTATTTTTAGGTATACACACGCGTATTTTATATTATATTTGGTACTCACGTTAAATGATAACCGATGCCAAACTTGTTTTTTAAGAACAATGAACTACCGCAACATCTCAATCTTCCTTTACTTATAACTGCTTTCCTGTCAGCTAATATGTCTGCTTCATCCATAAAATGAGTCGTTAAAAGAATGACTTTACCATGCCTTCTGGATTGCAAGAAAGACCACATTTGTCTTCTTGAGTATGGATCCACTCCAGCTGTGGGCTCATCAAGGATAATGATCTTAGGGTCACCGATAATGGCGATACCTACTGAGAGCTTTCTCTTCTGACCACCGCTTAAGTATTTTGCAAAAGTATCTGCTTTTTCAACCAAATCGATATCTTTTAACGTTTTCTTTACCTGTAATATTCGACACATAATTATTGAACGTTTTATATGATAGTTAAAAATAGAAAAAGAATGGAAGATGAACTGCAACTGTAATATATATAAAAAAGAAAAAAAAACAAAAATAAGAAACAAATTATTTACAAGCTTTAAATATTGTCATACCTCGTATTCGATCATCGATTTTGGAATGCAACGTACAGCAGCAAAAAATTCGAGATGTTCTCTAGGTGTTAAAAGATCAAACAGAATGTCATGCTGAGGACATACACCTGTCATACTTCTAATCACCTGCATATCGTTCGAATCTCGTACGTCATATCCAAAAATCAAAGCTGTACCGGCTGTTGGCGATGTCAATCCCGTGAGTATATTAAACAACGTGGTTTTACCGGCACCATTGTGTCCTAGTATTGCTGTTATTTGTCCCTCATAAATTGTTAAATTGATACCATTGACTGCTTTAATTTCAGGCTTACGACATTTCTGATAAGATTTAAATAAATCTACGATTCTAATCGCTTCCCTTCCTTTCATCTCACGAACAACCGGTTCAACGTCTCGACTTGTTTCTTCCCCGGGTATAAACGAATTAGATTCCCCGTTAGACGATGGTACCCTTTGAACTTTACGTTGGCACCAAAATCCGGGCGTGAAACAGAACCACGGGTGTCTTTTCGTGCCGTATTCGCCTATTAATCAAAATGTCATTAAGGATAATCGTTTTTTTTTTCAATTATCATTGAATAAATCATCAGAAAAGAAATACATTATTCCTTAAACATACTTGGAATAACCGAGTCCAAGTAATATGCTATGGAAGCATATAAGAATATGTCTAAAGTCATCATAATGAGACTTCCCCCGAAAGGCATACCAGGACCGGACCAGAGATTATCGAAATTGACTCCTTCTCCTAGTAAATCCAGGACCAAGGCCTAATAAATAACTCGTAATTAATAAAAAATAAATAATTTATCGATACGAAGAGATTTAATTGTTGCTTAAACGTTTACAAAAAAAACTTGCCTTGTCCATGGCCAATGCAACACCCGTGGGACTTATAAGTGATACCAACCAAAATGAGATCGAGCTAGAATCATCTACGAATACTTGAATGAAGTACATCAAACTTAGTATCGTTACTGCAAAGTTTCCAAGAACACCGGCAGTCTAAAACAAGATACGAGTATGAGATGTTCGCTTTGAAATCCGAAATGTTTGGCTAATAATGTTACATTCAAATCGATCGCAGATCACCTATTTAATTGATCCTAACGTAAATACTTACTCGAGATTTGTCAAAGAACGGTGTTATCATGAAGGCAAACATGATGACGGAAAAACTATAAAGTACTACAAGGAGAAATATCGGTAAAAAGTGCGTATGCTGAAACATTTGTAGAGTGAAGAGTAATATAACCGCGACTGCAGAAAGTAACAATACGAAGATGCTGTAGATAATGAACCAGGATATCCTAAAGCACAACAGACGATTTATCAATATTAAATGTATTTAATGCATACATTAGAATTTATTAATTTCATCATCATTTATATATACAATATATTCACTTACCAAAATACAGAGTCCTTAAGACCCATAATTTTCATTCCTTCTTTAATCTTATTCTCTTTTTCACCGACAATTAATATCAAGAGATAAGTAATGAACTGTGAAAGTGCTAAGACCATGTACAAAGGAATAACCACTCTAAAAGCTAGCATCCAATCTAAAAAATGTATTATAATGTTGCATTAAGAAAAAACATTATTCCATCATCATTTCTTTAAGGAAAATAAATAAGCTTTGAAAAAGAAAGAGAGAAAGAGAGAGAGAAAGAGAGAGAGAGAAAGAGAGAGAGAGAGAGAGAGAGAGAGAGTTAACTTACCAGCGGTAAACGCTTCTTTCGGAAACATTTCTAATGTTATATTTGGAATGGTTACGTCGATGTTTTGCGTGTCAAACTGTAGTAAAGAAGGAAGTAATACATTAGAAGATCTATTTCGTAAGAGAGAAGAAGAGGGAGTGCAAAAAGTAAGCAATATAATCCAAGACTATAAGTAACTGGCGTACCCTTATCTTCGTAATATCCATTAGCATTTGTAAAGCTAGGAAGCCAGAATGCAAGTAGTTAATCACGGGACATGATCCGCCAGTTTCTATCGACAGAACGTCACCCATCCAATGGCTGGTATCCTTCCGGCAAGTAACCGGAGCGGAATAGAGTTCAGTAGGCGAAGGAGGCGATGTATACGAAGGATTTGTTCTAATCTCGTATCTAAAAAGTACAAGTAGTCACTTATTCCTAATCACCCTTCAATTTGGATTAGATATTAAAAAAAAAGAAAGGAAGAAAAAGAGTAGCATTTCGTGTATGCAGATAATCAACTGTATCAAAGTAGCAATTTAATACATTCCACTTTGAAATAGCAATCTATCCACAGCCAAAAGGTTCGACATTACTTGCTGATTTCTGAAATGTCCAATATGCCCAGAATCAGAGGAAGACCGTTAACTTTGGAGATTTACTCTTAGTTTTTTATTTAATTCTTGATTTAAATTGTTTTTATTTTCTTTTTTAACACGCGAATGAGGCCCTAGGTTGCAGCCCATAATAAAAACCTTACCTAAAAATACTTCCTCGTCTGGGAATATGTCCGGTTGTCGTTAAAAATAAGGACAATATTTATTTAACGAAAAAAACAATTCAAAGAAGAGAAATATTCATTATTTGGTCAAAAAATGTAAAACATACTACTAATAAGTTTTCGTTGACTCATAAATCTGCTTCGGTTATTCAAAAGGCATTTATTTTTTTTTACGAATATAATATTTCTTTAAATTTATGTAGTTATTCGAAACTTTTGGCTGGTAGTATATGTATAATGTGTATACATGTAAATACAGTCTTACAGAAGACGTTGAGTGATCGGTTGAGAGTCCTCGAAGATCACAGCCAGAGGTATACTGTATGGATCTCTCCAATAAGCTGCCTGTAGATCATCTTTCGTATCGAATATCATGAAATTCAAAGGTAATTTCCCAGGGTAATCCCACATAGACAACCATAGCGTGTTCATCGAATTTAAGAATGCCTAGAAGACGAATCGATGCTATCAACAAATTTGAATTGGTTTTACGAGATACATGTATATGTTTATACGTATCTAATGAAAACTTACGATAGTTTCTGTCGAATTAGGTACCACAGCTATCGTATTGTTCTTATAACCATTGAATAACTCGAATATATTTTCTTCATGCCTTCTCGTCGTCATTGCAGGATAATTTGGATTAGGTATCAACACCTTTATCACTATTAGAATTCCTAGAGTGTAAAGAGGCAGGAAGATCTCCTACAATAATAACAAAAATAAAAATAAAATGGTAATTCATTGCATGGATAAAAGATCTCGTAAATATCATTTTATTACATTCTCGGCTTGTTCCAGAGTAATTATTTAACGTCATAAGAGAAACATATTAGCAGCATCAACGAACACATTAATGATAGAAAATAAAATAAAATGAAATAGTCGGAGCGTAAGAGTTCGTTCAAAACTCCCACATTTTGCTGGGAACAATGAAAGGTTTTTATGACTAATCCTTACGATCCCCTTCAAGTTCGTCCCACCAATGATGATGGAAGATAATGAAGGGTGACTGAAAATCATATGTTACGAGTAACGTAATTCGTATGTAAAAGTGAAACACATGGGTTAATTTGTTTTTCATGTATTTTTTTTCTCTTTTCATAAGGGTGAGGTTTCCTCGTATGATTCGAACCCTCCTTGTTCCTTGAAAAAATATCTTCCCCTCGTATGGACATATGTATCTGTTTGATGAGAATCGTATGCACAGGAACCAAGCCGTGTTCGATACGCTCGTGTTGAGCGTACTTCGAGGGTGAATAGGAAAGCACCGTGTGTTCGGCTTTGTTATACTGTTGCCATGACGATAAACAAGTTAAACGAAAGCGATATTTTCGAGTAGCCAGCCAGCTTCTTCGTCTACCTCGGTTATCCTGTCGGAAAGAAAACTGGCGCAGTTTTACAATAGAAAATCAAAGATGGATTCGCGCGAACGCAGTGAAACGATGTCATTTTTCGTCGACGCCGTTCCCGAAGATTCCTTTTACGAAAATTTAACATTAGGTGTCGTCAAGATACTCGACAATTTGCCATGCGTTAAAAATGTTCGCGTAGACAGGCGTAACGGTTGCGAACGAAACGCCATTGCGAATTGGGAGCAACGACACGGCTGCGTGCTGCCAGAAGACGTAAAGAATTTCTATGCTTCGATCGATGGTTTTCTACTACAGTGGAATCTCGAGATAGCGGGTATGTGTATTTGGATATTTTTTTTTTCTTTCTTCTATTCTCGTATGAGATATCTGTCTCGTTGTAAAATATTTCTTCGAAACAATCACGCATCTTCCACTTGACGTTTATACTTATGATAAAGACTCGATCATTTCAACTATTTTCATTTGACATATTTCTTTTCTCTATTTCTTTCCCATTTCTTTCTATTGCTTTTTTATGTTAATTATTGTATTAAAGAATATATTTTTCAAGGACATCGTATGCGTCAATTGTCTATTATCAATAGCATCGAGTTGTTGCTTGTTTGAGATAAGAGGGATATCGAATTAGCGAGTCACTCATTCGTATACAGGCGAAGAATTTCCGGTAGGGCGAATGGAGATAGGCAAGCTGTCGTCTCTAAAACGTTACCTCGGTGTTGGGAAGGATCGACAACAACAAAGTGTAACGACAACGGCAACGACAACGACAACGACGACAACCACAACGACGTCGATGACGAGTCTGGTCTCGGGTGAAAGAGGAACCGACATCGAACCGGAAGTCGAGATATTCGTAGGAAGTACAGAGAACGTTGTTCCTGGTACTTCGAAGATTACCACGACTAATCCACGTGGTTCGAAACTCTTCGAGATAGTTAGATGCTTTCCTACAACAATAGACGCTAAAGTGTACTTGGCATATCCAAGCAAAGTTGAACAAAAGTCACCCGAAATTTGGCTACATCAGGAAACTACCGATAGATGGTATCATCTGGCCGACAATTTTACCAAATACTTTCGTATGATGTTGGTCCATCTTGGTTTGCCTGTTTGGCAATGCTGCGTCGTTGGTTTACCTTTGCCAACTTGGGTCGAGCAAGTCTATTTCTTGGTCGGGCCTCATCTTTTGCCAAACACAGTCGAACCAACCGAGACAATTTCTACTAATCTATGGAACAATGGTCCTACCAATCTACTAGATCCTAGCATTTTCAGGAATATGGAAAATAAGCTAAGGAATTCAAAAAAGAAGTGATCTTTTTTCCATGGGTTTGCTGTCCTCCTTGATCATCCCAATAAATCTTTCTCTTCTATTCTTTCGAAAGGGAAAGAAAAAAAAAAGAAATGACAAAAATAACAGAAGAGAGAGAGGGAGAAAAAAATAGATCGAAGGAAGGATCACTTGGCGATCCATCAAATGCACGACGCCTACGTCTTCTCTCGAAAGAAAATAAAAGAATCGAGCACGCGTAAAAATGTCTTAGGAACGAAGATGGAAAGCAATATCATATCTACGGTGGAAAGGGGATGGGTGGGATGGGATGGGATGGGGGATCGAGGTACTGTAGTAAAAGGTGACGTTTGAAAAAATCAACACCTCGGGTTTTTTTTTTCCTACGTCGAAGATAATTTCTCCAAATACGAGAGAGAGGGAGAGAGAGAGAGAGAGCAATGGAAAGCTTTCGATGTTATCAATAACTTTCGAGAGAATAGCAATAGCTATATCATTGGTATATATGTAGATATTGAAATTGAATTGGCACACGATCTCTTCCTCTCTCTCTCTCTCTCTCTCTCTCTCCCTCCCCCTTTTCACTTTATCTCTATTTTACTTTCCTCGGTTGTTATTTAATGCGCGTTATTACGGATAAGCTCGTTAACTCGATCCTTAAATCATCGTCGAATATTTTAAAAGGAATTGGAACGCGTATTAAAATGATTGCGAAAAGAATTTAACGATCAACGATATTTGTTTTATCGAATACAAAATTTTCTAACGACCTAGAAGAAAGTTAATAAAATTCTTAACGTTATTTATATATTCGAACTCGTATTAGCATCGATACAGTTTTATATACTTTCTTTTTTTCTTTTTTTTTTTCGATAATATCGTTGTAAGATAGAAAGAGAATATTATCGATCATGCGTTGTTCGAGCCAAAATATAATATCTGCCCTGTTTTTTTCTATTCCCTTCTATTGTGTCATGGTTGATCTAGAAAAATAAAATCTAACTTAGGACGAAAAATAAAATGGAAAAAGGAAGAAGAAGAAGAAGATAAAAATGGAAGAAAAATAAAAGCAAAAGGAAAAATTTGAAAATGGAAGCTTTACTTTAAATCCATCTACCCTTTTACCATCCACTATTACTGCTACTACTACTATTACTAGTAGTAGTACTGCTAGTACTAACAGCAGAGCAGCAATAAACGATTCTTCTCTTCTTCTTCTTCTTCTTCTTCTCCTCTTCGACCCTTGGCCCAGTTGGCACGGTACGCACGCAAAAATGGCAGCGCACTGCTGCGACTGGCAGCACGCCGTCGTTTCGTACTTGGCTACTGCGGCTAACCGTGAAACGCAGTCGTTTCGTCGCCATAGAACAAACCTATCTAAAACTTTTTATTTCTTTTTACCGCTTGTTCCAAACTCACATAGTGAGAGAGACTTCACTTCCTATTGCGGACAAATCCTTTGGCACTCCTAACGCATATTCCTTTATTCTTTTTCCTTATTTCTTCTTCTTCTTCTTCTTATTATTATTATTTTTTTTATTATTATTATTATTGTTATTATTATTCTTATACTTATCCATTTTCCATTCTTCGTCAATATCGATCGTTAGAGAATATTCGTGATCAGAAAGAGAAAGATAAGAGAATAACTGTGTTAAAGGCTTTCAAGTAGAACGAATTTTTCTTTCTTTAACAAGAAATACAAAAATATTGGTTTATTTCGTCATAGTTTAATACAATACTTTCATTAATTATTCTCAACAAGTCAAAGTTAATACAGGGTGCATGTAAAATTTCAATCGATCTTTTTCTTTATACATGGTATCGTAAGTATATCCAGGCTCTACCATCGATCTTCGATGTTCCTCTATTTTCGTACTCCTCGCGAATTTCCTAAGCAGAAAATTTGACGTGGCACGAACCAACACGGTCATTCTTTTTTCTCTCTCTCTTTCTCTCTCTGTTTCATGCTTTCATCTCTTCATTATAGATTTTCATTACCTCTTTTTTCAACATTTTTGATTCGTGAACAATCCTCGCTGATGATGATGATTCTCCCGTTAAAAATAATCCGTGAAATATCATTGATTTTTCCTGCTTATCCCCCCCCCCTCGCCTGAACATTTATTTTATTTCAAGTTCCAATTTCGAGCTGACGCTTTAATCGCCGGAACAAGAGCACGCTGTGTTTCTACAATTTGTGTATACGTGCAACATATATACATATATCTGCTGCTGCTGTGTGTGTGTGTGTGTAAAAACGTGTATACATATATGAATATTTGTATTTCCAAACAGGATCCTACCGAGAGTGATCAACGTGGGAGAGTAAAGTATAAATGTACGTATCTTAAACGAATAAACTACACGCCGAACTACACAGTCGATCAATGTTGGTGATATTGAAAAAGCTTTGATATACAGACGAGAATAATTATTGATTCTATTTGTCCTAATATTCATCCATATAATCGATAAAATAAAAGAAATCCTAAATAGACATAAACCAAATGACTCGTTATTTTCGTCAAAATTTAAACGATTCATTCGTTGAACAATCATTCGATTATTCGATAACGTTTGCCAAATCGTTACCCATCTTTTTACCTATTACTTTACCCCCCCCCCCTCCTGTTCCATTTCTTTTTTCATAGGAAAATGAAATTGTGTCACACAAAACACACGCGCCACTGACCAAACAACCCTACCGAAAATTAACACGATTTTCAAATTCTTTTCTGCTCAATATATCACAAGAAGAAGGACAGTGATACATCGCGTGCGTTAAACGTGAAGTTTTCGTCGGGGAAAAAAATCTTTCTTTCCTTTTTTTTTTTTTTGCCAGATCTGTTTCATTTTAGTTTATTACTCCGTATTAAATGATGGATACGTTATACGTTTCGTCGTTGATACATATGTATCGAATTTAACGTCGTTGAAAAGAAACACATGATACTTTTTCAAGTAGATTGATTATACAACATGACGTTATAGTCTCATCGGATGTTATAACATTCCTTTGTCATTATCGTATTTACTAGTATCAATGCGTACAGTTAATCCACGTGCATAAGCTATTAACAAGTGCAAACGCATAAGCGGATCTCTCTATTCATTTAATCATTGATCAAAATAGCAAAGCTTAGTTTTACTAACCACACTTTACAAACTTATGTTTTATTCATGTTTATCAATACCAAGAATTAGAAATATTTCGTTGATTAAATTCATGAATAATTTCATGTTTCCTCGTACCTATAATTAATTACTCTTCCATTGGAACGATATTTGCAAATGAATATTTGAGAATGTATGAAGAATCGAATAAATCTACGATATAATTTGAAACATCTATTTTCTTGGGGGAGGGGGCGGGAGAGAATAAATATATAAATATAAAAATAATAATAATAATTCACAAAAAGCAAAAAATAGAATGAAATATATTTATATGATAAACGTACCGCGGTGGTCTTCCGCTTTTCACGTTTCTTCAGCAGAAGATTTCTCACGAGCATTGCTCGTAGCTGAGACAAGTAGATCCCGCACGAATCCATCCTGCGAGATAAACTCGTCCTCTGTATTTCTGCAAATAAAAAACCAAATATATATATAATATTAGTCCTAGAAAAAAGAACAAACAAATTGTACAAGATGATACTACAAGCAATAAAATAATATTTGGCTATTGTTTCTAGAAAAATTGACAAAAAAAGAAGCCGAAAGAGTAAATCTATTTAATGGTCATATTACTTGGGTTAATGACATAAATAAAATAGATTTATTCGTATAGTATTTGTTGATCCAAGTAGATAATAAATGGTATTGAAAATCACGCCCTTCTAATGAGGTACCACAAGAAATGTCTAGGACATGGTCGATAACTCGTATTTTGTACTATTTAAATGTTCCCGAGCATAAGAAAGAGCTAACATAAGTAAACGAGAACATATGTCAAGGCCTTCCTAAGGTTTCTTAACTGTACCGCGTGTATCGCTTCTATCGAGAAACCTATCTTGATTATCGACTTTTCGTAACATGATTAGAGCCAATCTCTTCTTGGCCAATTAGATTTTATTAGACGGAAGACAAAGATATGTAATAATTAATAACAAAAGAGATGTACTTTAATATTGCATCATCTGCAAAGGACAAAGAATTAGGGCTCATGAACGTGTCAATGAATTTTCATTTCTTTTCCCGATATTTTTTCTTTCGAATTTATTTGTTAAATTTGTTAAATAAAAGAGAGAGAAAGAGCGAGAGAAATTCATTGGGGAAAAAATTGTAGAAATTGTCCAATGTAATTGGACACGTACTTTGAACAAAGACCGAACACGAAGCTTTTTTTTTCTTTTTTTTTTTTTCTCCATAGAATTGCAATGAAACGAAAGCAGAAAATAAGATCGTTCGGTAGTACTTGTTAACTTGACGGATCGATAATCACGCCTCTTTGTCAACTCTTACCACCTTTTGTATCGGCTCAGCTCGGCTCAGATATTCTAGCCTTCGGCATTTCAAAAAAGAAACATCGGCATTAGAATTATTTGGAAAAGAGAAAGAGAATGAGTTTACAAAGTGATACTACGTGCTAGAGCAGTCATCGTTTGTAAAAATAGTCTCTCGACCTATGACTAATCATTTTCTACCAAAAATTCTTTTAATTCTGACGTAACCGTTAAAGAAAATAACTCGCGATTGAATGTCATCCGTAAAATTTCAATGTATCTCTTTCAAAAATACAACTAACATCTCTTTCTTTTTTATATTGAAATTTTCCAAATTTCATTTATCAAAAACACGTGTATTTCGTTTCAAAGATGTAACATAAATAAAAACATTAATTTAATCGTTATCGCAGGGATAGTAGATCTATTTAAACTAGTTCATC
Source organism: Polistes canadensis (assembly GCF_001313835.1). Lineage (NCBI taxonomy): Eukaryota > Metazoa > Arthropoda > Insecta > Hymenoptera > Vespidae > Polistes > Polistes canadensis. The sequence goes on along the minus strand of NW_014569756.1, from coordinate 204,194 downwards.
TTTTCTAGGTTTTCTTTTTATATTGTTTTTTATTTTTTTTTTATCTTTTCTTTCGTAAAAGGCATCAAACGAACGTTATCAAGTTTCATTGAAGACTCCCTTGACATTTCTCGAGAGTTATCAAAATTGTTAAAACCAGACTGTCGATCCTAAATTATACATTATCGTCGAGAAAATTTTCTGCCGTGACGGAAAGAGAGTCAGCTGCAAAATTGCAGCCAACCACATCAAACGTGTATGCAAACTCTGACGTAACTTAGCGACACGAACGATTCTGAAAAATGAGTTCAAAGAATATATAAACGATTAATTTTTATTATTATTTATTTTTTTTCTTTTTTTTTTTTTTCATTTACTTTTAATAATCCATAAACAAATCTGAAGGAGAAAGTATTTGCTTAGCTCGAGATGAAAAGAAATAGAAGAGGAAGGACAAGAAAAATGACTTGAACTCGTTTTATATGAGATGTTTCTTTTGCCATAAATCTGACGTAGTGAAGAAAACTTGAACTCGTTTTATAAGACTTTTCTTTCTCTCTCTCTCTCTCTCTCTCTCTCTCTCTCTCTCTCTCACACGCTTTCTCCGTCTGATTTTTCTTCTTCTTCTTTTTCTTTCCCCTTTTTCTTTTCATTTACGTCATTCGACATGGAGAACGTCACGAAACACTATTTCCTTTCTCATCGTACTTCCGTTCAGTCGTGTTCGGTCAACGAGCAACGAGCAGCTGTACGTCACCGGAAGGATGACGCGTTAAAGAGCATTAACACTGCCTTATGAAACTGGAGGGATATCGTACTTACACTTACCCGCTCAAATGAAAATGAGAAAGAGAGAGAATTCTAACAAAAGAAAAGAAAGATATATATATATATTAATTTCAATCAAAAAAAAAAAATTACGTATAAACGAAAAAATTGAAACGAAAGATTTGTAGGGATTTAACGAAATGTAAAATAAAAAGAAAAATCTTTCTACCAGTGGGGTAAGCTTTTCGACGCAAAGATTATCTGGGATATAAAATTTTGATGATAAAAAATAATCTTCCTCGAGTGAGCTTCCTAATATCAGGATTTTCTAAAATACAAAATTCTATGATAGAAAATAATCCTACTCCAAGGGGAACTTTAAGATATTAGAATCTCTTGGGTGGTATAAAATCGACAGTTTAAATCAAGATAAATGATCGAGTCAAAGAAATAAAGAAATAGCTAGGATAAAAGGATTGAAAAGTTTCAAAATGAGAGTATATGTGTTACCACCGTGAAACACAGAAATTGGAGAATGTCAAGATTCACATGGTCGCTTGTGGTGTATGTCCGCAATATTAATGCATAAGAATAAACCCAAATATTCAATCTTTCACCGATGTATTTGGTATGCGTTGACATTTAGCCATGTGAATCTTGACATTCTTCAATTTCGGTCTTTCATAATAAAATATATACATATCAGAAATAAGGATAGATGGATAAAAATAGAGATAGAGGAAGAAAAGGGTGATGTAGGGACTTACGTTTGTCACGAATCGTGCGAGGAATAGAGGCAAAGAGAGAGCATACGAGGAATCTAGTCCGTTGATCTCTCTCAGTTGGTGTAACCGCTTCCGCAGAAGAAATAGAAGTTGTTGATGTTGATGTTGTTGTTGTTGTTGCTGTTGTTGTTTTCGTTATTTTTGTTGTCTTTGATAATACCACTGATCGAAGAGGTATAAGCGCAGTTGAAGCCGTTGCTATCGTTGATTCCGCCGTTTCTGGTGCCGCCGTTGTAGCCGATTTCGTTGGTGCCGGTCTCGATCGATCGGACAAACTTGCAATAAGATCTTACTGTCGTCTTGCTTCGCACGTAATTGCCAACATCGAGACGAGGAAGGTAAAAGAATTCAAAGCCACGTCGTCTCTCTCTTTTAATTTCGCGACCCTTTATCGCCATCCTTTGCTTTCTCTATCTCGAATGTTGATAATAACACTTATTTTGCCGTTTATCGGTAAGATTTTAATACTATGATTATTTCAATTGAATTTTCTTTTTATTTTTATTCTATTCTCGTATTTCTTTTCGAAGAATCTACTATCTATCCTCTTGTTTGATCACTAATGTTCAGTGAAGCACAGTTCAAGGGAGAAACTGGAAAGACTGTGAGAGTGATAGAAACAAATATTAAAAGGGAGAGAAAGACATGGAAAAAGGGAGGATAGTGAAAGATTAAAAGGAAGGACGAAGATAGGATTATATCACGTGGCTGGATTTAGAATTGTTTGTCGTGTCTCGTCGTCCTTTTTCCTCGACTTAGTGCCATTCACACGAACTAGATCCTCGCGAAGTTCACCGGGATGCGATCGGTCTCCTTTTTCATCTACGAATATGATAGAGAAGATATTGGATGTATTTTCTCTTTTCCATAATCTCGTTTTTTCTTAAAAAGCTTTAACTATCGACGAACATCGTGTAGAGATTTCATGAATCTCTCTCTCTCTCTCTCTCTCTCTATCTTTTCTTTGCCATTTTTTTACCTTACGATAATCTAACAATTGAATCGATTAAAGAATTAATGAAGTCAATATTTTTATTGTTACTCGTATCGGTACGTATGTACGTATGTAAATGTGTATGTACTTACGTACATTTCTTTTTTTTTTGAAAATTTGAATATGAAAAAATGAAATATATTTGTTGAATACATTAATGCATTATTTATATACCAAAAGAAAATTATTTGTATGAAAAAGTAATTGAAAGTACTCTCTCTCTCTCTCTCTTGAGAGTTTATATTTGATATTAATAGAAAAATTTTCAAAGTTTTGCGATAGTAATAGATGTACTTGATTAACTGATGGTTAAATCATAAATGACGAGAAACTTTGAACATTATTTAAGGATAAACTTAAACACTTGCAACAAAACGTGAAAGAGAAATAGAAGAGCAAAAAGAAAAGGATGGGCCATGAAAACAAAAAAGATCAAGCCAAGAGAAAACGATATACGTTTCGGGTTTTAACGTTGTAACAGAGACACAGGAAACAAGCAATTCGATTGTCATGTTAACGAAGAGGGTTACTACTAAAAGGTTTATTTTAAAGGGATACACCCTTCGTAATATCGAACGATTCATTTTTAAACGGTGCGGCTAACTAACTCCCTCGATAAGTTTTGTTCTATGTTCTTTTTCGTTCTATTCGCGGTTTCTTTTTCCCACATAAATAATAGAGTCGAAGTAGAAAAGGGGAGAAAAGCTCCCCATTGGGGTCGTCACCCTGAGACACAAGGAATCGTCAAGGTAAGAACGGACGAGTAGACACGATGTCGCCAACTCGTCCATTCCCCTTAACGACGAAAGCAACCCTATGTCGCAACGACAACGACCACACGACAATGACGACGATGACGACAACGACAATGGCGACGTAGATGATGACGACAGCCCACCAATCACCCTGAACTTTTCGTTCTTTATCCAAGATATAGACCTTTACGTTAGAGTAACGAAAGAAAAACGTGGGTTGACCAGTCGGTTAAATGAAATTCGCGGGACGATCAAAGAAATTCATTCGAGATATCTCGGATTCTTGAACAAGTACAGGAAACTCTTGTTTCCTGGCTCCCACGTAGAATTGATCATTGTGAGGATAAAACGTTACCCGTTTATAATGGATCAAGCTATCATGAACTTAATTTTTCTCTCTTATATCGTAGTTAATCTCACGACCGTCAATTTTATAATATTTTCGTTCGGAACCGACGACGTTTTGTAGCTACGATTAAATGATTAACAACGGAGGAAGAATAAGGTCAAACTAAACTGAACTAGATTGAGATGAGATTGTATTTGAGTGATGATTTTTTCGAATTTATCGCGAAACGAGGAGAGTAAGGTAAACCCGAGACAGTTTAATTTCATTAATGTCGAAAGTTTTCGATTGCCAGTTCTAAATTTGTTTGGGTTATAGGTAAGTATCTTTGAATGAAGTAGGTAAGTACATACATAATCGTTCTGGATGCAAACAAGCTGTTAACGTGTAAATTATATATCTAACCTTTTGGCCAAGCCTGTACACACGAAATGGCGATTTCATTGACGCCAATGAAAGTTAATACTTAAGCAAACATATTTCGAAGAACTCGAAATCATGACACAAATAAAGAAAAAGATAGAAGGAAAGAAAGAGCATGTTAAACAGTGAGAAAGAGAAAGAGAGGGGCGAGAGAAAAGAGGTAATGAAAAAGAGAGAGAGAGAGAGAGAGAGAGAGAATGGAGAAGGTACGTTGTGAGTCGGGTCTATCGACCGACAAGAATCAGAGGGCGTAAGAGGGTCAGAGGGAAGAACGAGGAGGTTTTGCTGTTCGGTGAGGTCGGACAGACCGGTGGTCTCAATAAATGACCAAAGCGAAGAAGGGTGAGCTCCGTTGATTTTTTACCATCGAACCGGATCGTATAATCAAGAAAGAAAAAGATAGAGAAAGAGAACGAGAAAGAGAGAGAGAAAGAGAGAGAGAGACCGATTCACGCTAATGTTTCAGCATACACGCGTTCAACCCTCTTTTCCAAACAGTCATGATCGTTTTATCGCCAGAGGTCACTGATAGTCGCCCTCGCCCTCGTCCTCGTGGTGGTGAACAGGAACTTATCTTCTTTCTCGTTAGAAAATGATCACTAAATCGCTCGAATACTCGCCAAAAAAGAATAACCACTTCAAAAACTATTTTTTTTTTAAACGTCGATACTAATACATTGGAATTTATGTTCGGGAAAAAGAAAAATATGAAAGACAATTACAGAATAACGTCATTTTTCGTTGAATTTAATCAATCAAATTTCCAGACATGATGTTATTCCAATTATCTTGCACGAGGCATCCTTCCAAGTGAAAACCATTTTCAAAGATCCTAAACTCACTCCCCTTCTTTCTTTCTCTCTCTCTCTCTCTCTCTCTCTCTCTCTCTCTCTCTCTCTCTCTCTCTCTCTCTCTCT